>NC_069507.1:66189917-66257417 GCF_027579735.1 Bombina bombina
CAAATTTGCTAATAGAATAAGGAATAAATTGTTTTTATTGAATACTCTATCTAATACATGAGAGTTTACAATTCTGAGTGATTTGATACATAAATTATATATATATATATATATATATATATATATATATATATACTGTACATATAGTTTTATGCTGCAATTTTGCAGTTACAGTAAAATAAGATAATTGTGTTGCTCCTAGCACCTCTGATTATAGTAGAAACAGCTTCACATTTAAAGGGACACTGAACCCAATTTTTTTCTTTCGTGATTCAGATAGAGCATGCAATTTTAAGCACCTTTTTAATTTACTCCTATTATCAATTTTTCTTCGTTCTCTTGCTATCTTTATTTGAAAACGAAGGCATCTAAACTTTTTTTGGGGTTCAGAACTCTGGATAGTACTTTTTTATTGGTGGATGAATTTATCCACCAATCAGCAAGGACAACCCAGGTTGTTCACCAAAAATGGGCCGGCATCTAAACTTACATTCTTGCATTTCAAATAAAGATACCAAGAGAATGAAGAAAATTTGATAATAGGAGTAAATTAGAAAGTTTCTTAAAATTGCATGCTCTATCTGAATCCCAAAAGAAAAAATTGGGTTCAGTGACCCTTTAAACCTCTCACTATCTGACTCTTGGATTTTATAAATAAAATAAGCAGTATTAAAATAGCATCAGGTCACAAACTTATGTTGAATATTGGAACAATTTGAACTAAGAGATCATGCAAAGGCATTGGTAATGGCACGTCTCACACTCTCTTGCGGCTTAACGTAATCAGACTCTGCTTTCCAAATATGAAGTATATAAAACTGTTAGCTGGAATTAGATAAAAGATGAGTGATTTAATCATCACTTTCAATTCATTAGAAAAGAAAAAAAAAGAAAAAACAAAGAAGACGTCACTCAAAATAATGTGTAGCAGCAAGCAGTTGTTTTTTTGGCGCAGCCATGCTAAGCTTAGTCACAATGCACTGAAAGCGTAACGTATTCATGAAACTACCAGTGGAGTTGAAAAATACATTGAAGTAAACTTTTTTTTTTCAGCTAAAAGAGGATATTTTATATTCGATTTCAGCTTTGAAAAAAAAAATGTGACTGTCTTGAATAAACCAATGTTTTCTTGTCATAATTGCAGAGTGTGTCCCTCTCCACTAATAAAACAAAGGCAGTTGTCCATATCAGCCAGTGAGAATTAATAGGAAGTATCAAACTAATACTGAAGTATCAGTTACAACAGCTTTTTCTTAATATTTTTTTTCAGGCCAAAAACATTTTTTATATTTGTAAATTCTGCCCTTTTTATATGCATGATAGAACATTTTTGAGTGTACAGTGTCCCTTTAAAGGGACACTAAACATTTTTTGTGTGTGCTGCAATGTGTTAGATACATTACAGTACATGGTGCCATAGGGTCTAATCATAATTTTTGAAGCGCTTGGTAAATGTAAGTTTAAAATACAGCTATTTTATGTACATGTATGGCAGCTCCTCAGGTCATGCTTTTTTCTCTTTTATGAGTCAGTGGGTGGTACAGCCAATCAAATACTGTAGTGCATGTCCCTTTAAAAGTAAGCAGAATGCACTCCTACAATCCTTTTTGCCTAATCTAGTTTTGGTCTGATTGGCTGTTCAGCATCTGTACAACTCTATAATCTGATTGGCTGTAACACCTGATGACTCATACAAGAAAAATATACTAAAAGAATGTTTAAAGGGACAGTCTACACCAGAATATTTATTGTTTTAAAAGATAGATAATCCCTTTATTACCTATTCCCTAGTTTTGCACAACCAACACAGTTATAATAATATACTTTTTACATCTGTGATTATCTTGTATCTAAGCCTCTGCAAACTGCCCCCTTATTTCAGTTCTTTTGACAGACTTGCATTTTAGCCAATCAGTGTGGGCTCCTAGGAACTCCACATGCGTGAGCACAGTGTTATCTATATGAAACACATGAACTAACACCCTCTAGTGGTGCAAAACTGTCAAAGTGCCCTGAGCTAAGAGGCGGCCTTCAAGGCCTTCGAAATTAGCATATGAACCTCCTAGATTTAGCTTTCAACTAAGAATACCAGGTGAACAAAAAAAAAAATTGGTGATAGAAGTAAATTGGAAAATTGTTTAAAATTACATTCTCTATCTGAATCATGAAAGTTTATTTTGGACTAGACTGTCCCTTTAATGGCAACTCAACATACAGAATTCAGCTCATATAACAAACACTGTGGGCTTATAGAAGTCTAAGGATTTGGAGCTCACCACAACAGGAGCAGTCTAACGGGGTTAACATAATATTATTATCAATATTTTATACAATTTAACTTCTTGGTTACCCAGGAAAAAATTTAATCATATCTTGCATGTTCTTTGGCAGCCAAAAGGTTAAAATGGTAAAAAAAAGCAATAGCAGATTTTCTAGGAAATTAAAATTGATCACAATCTGATTACCTGGAATGATTGTATTCTTTTGATTTTCTTTTTATCTCTGAGTGTGTTTTACATTTTTATATACAGGTATATTTACTGGCCTTATGCACTTAATAAAAAGCTTATCTCAATATTGACAATATTATTAGTACAGGAGAGATGGTGAGAATACAAAATGCTATTGCATGATATGAAGCAAACAAATTTATTCTTAGATGCTGACATTTATAAAACTTTTTTTTTTTTAAGACAAAATTAAAAGATTACAATCATTGCCAGAAGTCAAATAATGATATTCAACAATAGAGTATGGCTTTATTTATGCTTATTATTTTTATTGCAAGCTGTTTTTTTAAGAGTGGTCCCAAAAAACATAACCCCTGGTAATTGGAACATCCTGTTGTTATAAAGGCATGTAATTGGTGCCTTATGATGCACTGCAATACACAAGTCAATGATCAAGGCAAGCATCTCCCCCTGCTGGCAGAAAAGGGACAGGCATCCCACTGCATTATAAATATAAATAGTCCCAAAAAAATGAATTGTTGGTCGATCCTCTGCATAAATGAGTCGATTAGCTCAAGACTTTGCAGCTTAAAATAACAAAAAAAAATTATAAATTTGATATGGAATTTTTTAATTAGTTGGTGTGCTTCAAATTAAGCTAGGGAAAATGTTAATCATAATCTCAATATGTGCTCCTGTGTCATGGCAGACCACTGGCTGGCAACAATAGGGTTAACAAGACATCTAATATAAATAAATCACTCTGACAAAAATAAATTAATAGAATGCAGGTTGGCTAGTGCTCTGGAAAGCATTGGCATTGAGGCTGTTTTTTTGGTCTGCAGTGACTCAAACTTGCAAAGTATGTCTTCCAGGCATGTGACCCTTCTTATGTGACACAGACTTGCTTTGTTCCTTTTAGACATGTTTGGAATGACTCAAGGATGACAGTTCATGCAGGTTCTCAATGTATCAGGAAAACCTCACCCAGTCCGACTTCAAACCATAGAAACCCAGGCAATGTTTTTAGTTTCCAGAGTAGATAAAGTCACAAAAAGTCCATTGGAAGCTCTTCTGAGAGCTTCATTTTTGCAGTGGAAGATGCCCAGCATTGTGGTACACAAGCATTGTTATAGGATGAGCCAGTCATTAAAAGTTAAAGAGAGTCTTTCCATCCAAGTTACCCCAGGCCACAAGTGGTTCTGCCCCTGAGGGTGGCTAGTATGCTTCATACACAGTGAACTGCACAGAAGACTCCTCCTCATACGTTTTTGTCTGGCTCACTCTGTTCTTGTCCCTGTGGGGCCCTTTCTTGAACGCCCTCCAGTGGAGCAGGTGCTGAGCTCACTGGGCTACTTCCAGTCGGAGGAAGGAGTTGTGCAGATTGCAGAACGGCTTCGGAGTGCTCCCTCGCCTTCATTCGAAGGGCCGCAACACTAGCTGTGCGATGACTCTGGCAGCTGTAAGGGGGGAGGAAGGAGAGGGCCAGGGGGTCTGACACACAGCAAGAGCACAGAGGACTACCTGCAAGAGAAGTAATTTCTTTTAATATCACTGTTGTACATACAGTTAGTTAAATGGACAGTCTACTTGAAAATCATTATTGCTTAAAAAGATAGATAATCCATTTATTAACCGTTCCCCTGTTTTGCATAACCAACACCTGTTATATTAATATACATTTTACCTTGAGGATTACCTGTATCTAATCCACTGCAGACTGACCCTTATCTCAGTGCTTTTTACAATCTTGCATTTTATCCAATCAGTGCTGTTTCCTGCATAACCATTATCATTTTCCATGGGAGTGAGCATAATGGTAGCTATATGGCACGCATGAACTAACACTGCATAGCTGTTGTGCAAGATTTAAAAATCACTGAGATAAAGTGTGGCCTGCTGGGGTTTAGAAACAGGCATAATTAGAGGTTATAAAGTATATTAACACAACAATGTTGATTATGCAAAGCTGGGGAATGGGTAGTAAAGGTGTTATCAAATGATATATTGCTTAAAGGGACAGTCTACTTGCTTCTTTGTTATTGTTTTTAAAAAAATGGATGTCACATTGCAATAAATAGATAAAATGCTCTAATTTATTAGAGAATGTTATTATTACCCAAAAGTTACTTGCTTACTATGTTTTTAACTCCCATAAAGAGGTTAAACACACAGTACCAGGTGCTCTAATGGTCTTAAGCAGGACAAGGCAGATGATTGATAACTACATGTCTATGCCTCTCCTGATTGGATTTTCTTGTACCTTTTCTATGGTCCTCCTAGAGGCTGAAGTGCGCACTCCAGTCGTATACACTAATGGAAGAATAAAATAGTCCAGTATGCTAGAGCGATTTATTTTAACACTAATGTGCCTGTGTCTTGCAAATGATGTATTCAACTACCACACAGAGATTAAACCAATAGATATAATTACTCTTTGGTACAACAACACATTGTACCTGGGCAAGACCTAGCAACTGATCGGCAGCTATAGCTACACGTGTTTGCTGCTAACTGGCTCAATGTGTTAAGGCTTTGTAAAAACACTTTAGCCGTGTGTCTAACCCCTTTGTTAACGTGCACCAAAAAATTAGAGCTCTTTATTTTTCAATTAATCAATTAATTTATAACTGAGTTGATGTTCCAGGAGTGGTGAATCAAATAAGCAGTGATATAAAAAAAAAAAAAAACGGGCAAATAAATGGGATCTAAAAGTTAATATTACAGAGTGCAAAATTATGCATTTAGGATACAAAAACCTAAATACCAATTACAGTCTCAATAGTAATAGTTTCAATAACTAAAGAGGAATGGTAGTAGGGAATTATTATTTCAGATGATTTAAAATTTTGTAGACAACACAGCAGTGCAGCCAGTAGAATAGTTGCATTATGAGAGGTATAAGCAGCAGAAATAGTAAGGTTCTTAAGCCACTTAACATAACACTAGTTAGACCTCATCTTGAATATTGTGTACAGTAATGGAGATTGTATCTACAGAAGGATATAAATAAACTAGAAACCATCCAAAGGAGGGATGATTAAATAGTACATGGTCTAAACCAGGGATCATCAATTGTGGCCCTCTAGAGGTTTTGGAACTACATTTCCCATGATGCAGTTCAGCTGGCTGAGCATCATGGGAAATGGATTTCCAAAACCTCTGGCGGTCCACAATTGATGAACCCTGGTCTAAACCATAAGAAAGACTCTGTGATCTAAATATGTGTATAGAGTAGAGAAGGGAAAGAGGTGGCATAATAGAAACCTTCAAATAACAAATACCTGTATATGAAAGGACTTAAAGTGACAGTCTAAACAAATTAACATACTCACGGGTTTTGTAAATATTATCCACAGGCAATCCTCTTGCATTGTGTCTTATTTGTAAGTTCATATAGTATTAAAAACATGTTTACACTTTTTGAGTCTTAAATAATATAATGGCCACCAAACCCCTCCTTCGTCCTATATCATCTCCATATCTTTTTTATTTATTTATTTATTTTGGTACGCTTGTGCTTGTCTTGGCGATGACATATGATGTGCGTCATCACACATGTGCAGTAAGCGATTTTAATCGTAACAGCAGGGGAGTACAATAACTGACGGCCCGGACCTTAAAAGTTGTTGTTTTTCTCTTATTTGAAGCGCGTGTTTGCTTGTGTTGGCGTTAGCCTTGAGTTTTTTTATTTTTGAAGAGCTGCAGCATATACTCTAGGTAGGTATTTTATCTTGAAACATATTATGCACCTTTAAAGTTTTTAAAAACCATAACAACAAATAAATATTCAGTTGAAATCGTATATATATCGCCCTCACCAAAACATGTTTTATCTAGTAAATCTGGGGGAGGCAAAAAAAATTGCACTTGATTACTTATGAGTCGATCAACAATACAACTGATTAAGACACAGAAATTATTACGTCACGTTTAGGAGGAGTTTGGTGGACATTTTATTATTCAAGACCCCACTGAAAAGCTGTACAGGGAGTGCAGAATTATTAGGCAAGTTGTATTTTTGAGGATTAATTTTATTATTGAACAACAACCATGTTCTCAATGAACCCAAAAAACTCATTAATGTCAAAGCTGAATAGTTTTGGAAGTAGTTTTTAGTTTGTTTTTAGTTATAGCTATTTTAGGGAGATATCTGTGTGTGCAGGTGACTATTACTGTGCATAATTATTAGGCAACTTAACAAAAAACAAATATATACCCATTTCAATTATTTATTTTTACCAGTGAAACCAATATAACATCTCAACATTCACAAATATACATTTCTGACATTCAAAAACAAAACAAAAACAAATCAGTGACCAATATAGACACCTTTCTTTGCAAGGACACTCAAAAGCCTGCCATCCATGGATTCTGTCAGTGTTTTGATCTGTTCACCATCAACATTGCGTGCAGCAGCAACCACAGCCTCCCAGACACTGTTCGGAGAGGAGTACTGTTTTCCCTCCTTGTAAATCTCACATTTGATGATGGACCACAGGTTCTCAATGGGGTTCAGATCAGGTGAACAAGGAGGCCATGTCATTAGATTTTCTTCTTTTATACCCTTTCTTGCCAGCCACGCTGTGGAGTACTTGGACGCGTGTGATGGAGCATTGTCCTGCATGAAAATCATGTTTTTCTTGAAGGATGCAGACTTCTTCCTGTACCACTGCTTGAAGAAGGTGTCTTCCAGAAACTGGCAGTAGGACTGGGAGTTGAGCTTGACTCCATCCTCAACCCGAAAAGGCCCCACAAGCTCATCTTTGATGATACCAGCCCAAACCAGTACTCCACCTCCACCTTGCTGGCGTCTGAGTCGGACTGGAGCTCTCTGCCCTTTACCAATCCAGCCACGGGCCCATCCATCTGGCCCATCAAGACTCACTCTCATTTCATCAGTCCATAAAACCTTAGAAAAATCAGTCTTGAGATATTTCTTGGCCCAGTCTTGACGTTTCAGCTTGTGTGTCTTGTTCAGTGGTGGTCGTCTTTCAGCCTTTCTTACCTTGGCCATGTCTCTGAGTATTGCACACCTTGTGCTTTTGGGCACTCCAGTGATGTTGCAGCTCTGAAATATGGCCAAACTGGTGGCAAGTGGCATCTTGGCAGCTGCACGCTTGACTTTTCTCAGTTCATGGGCAGTTATTTTGTGCCTTGGTTTTTCCACACGCTTCTTGCGACCCTGTTGACTATTTTGAATGAAACGCTTGATTGTTCGATGATCACACTTCAGAAGCTTTGCAATTTTAAGAGTGTTGCATCCCTCTGCAAGATATCTCACTATTTTTGACTTTTCTGAGCCTGTCAAGTCCTCCTTTTGACCCATTTTGTCAAAGGAAAGGAAGTTTCCTAATAATTATGCACACCTGATATAGGGTGTTGATGTCATTAGACCACACCCCTTCTCATTACAGAGATGCACATCACCTAATATGCTTAATTGGTAGTAGGCTTTCGAGCCTATACAGCTTGGAGTAAGACAACATGCATAAAGAGGATGATGTGGTCAAAATACTCATTTGCCTAATAATTCTGCACACAGTGTACAATTGTTTTTAATAATATATATAAACTTACAAATAAGACACAAATAAGACACAATGGTCCAGATTACGAGTTACCAGTTACGTGCGATCGATAAGGGGTTTATCGCTGCTGTTTGCGTACGTCGATTTTCCGCTCGTATTACAAGTTGAAAGTAAACGTGATCGCTTGAGCGCAATTGAAGTGAACACACAGAAACACATAAATACATATGTACACATATATAGACATATATATATATAAATGCATTGGAGTCCTTTGTAGTTAAGTAGATGCAAACATGTAAAAACATATTAATGCATTATTCATTTGTAGAAATATGTATTTATATATATTTATGAATAAATAGAACATATTCTGCTGTGTGAAGAACATTGGAATGTCAAATATTCATGATTTCATGTCGGGTTAGCGCACTTGAGAATATGCGATCAGGTTTGTGTTCAAGTTAGTTAGTTTTTTTCCACTTTGTTTGCTCCAATGACTTCTACGGGGGAATAGGTTATCTCTCGCTCTCTATATTCTAAGTTTGGCTTTTTACATGCAAAAATAACAACAACAAGGTCACAATCTTAAAGTGATGGTAAATTCAACACCTTTATATTTTAACATTTGATGTGAAGTTTAAAAAAGATATTAGTTTAATTGATGAAAACAATTAAATTTAAAACATACTTTAGTAACTTTTATATAACTGCTACCTTGCTACTGCACGCTCCAGCAGCACCGACACCAAGACACTTCGCCCCCCCCCCCCTGCCGTTTTCGCTGTTGACCAATTAAAATCCTGGCATTTTGGCATGTTTAATATAATAAAAAACTGGATCTTTTGCGCATGCGTTACCAACGTCATGTGCAAAAGATCTGTGGGGGGGGGGGGGTTACATTGAAGCATAGCACAATTTGGATTGAACAATGGTGAAAACGTCAGAGAAAAAAAAAAGTTTTAGTGTCGGAGCTGCCGGAGCGTGCAGTAGCAAGGTAGCAGTTATATAAAAGTTACTAAAGTATGTTTTAAATTTAATTTTTTTCATCAATTAAACTAATATTATTTTTAAATTACACATTGACTATCAAAATATAAAGTTGTTTAATTTACCATCACTTTAAGCTAGACAGAAAGGGCAGTGGATTCATGGAGTCCTATAGAGGTGGTAACCACAAGGATTGTAACAGAATGAAAAATTGCCTGGGACACATATAATGCTATCTTAAGAAATTAGTAACATTACAATGCACACGGTATATAGGTAGACTCCATGGGCCTTTTGGTTCTAATCTACTATCGAATTCTATTTTTCTATGTTAAAATATACTTTTAGAATGTGTTATCTGTTTAATCCTGTAAAATGCTACACAGTGACATATGGCCCTTATTGGTCACATCAAAGAACATAGGACAAACATATTTAGGAGGATTGTAAATCGTATGTACCTGTGCTGTTTTCAAACAACAACCAAACCTCAATTTCTTTAAATACATATACAATATTACTTTTTATGCAGATCTTTTGCAATGCTGTGCTTTTTCAGTTTTGAAATAAAAATGTATTTCTATATTGGAGGTTTTATCTTAGCTAATACATTTTCCAAAAGTACTTTACCTAATTGTTGAAGCACTTGAGTTGAAAGTAATGCAGAATAAATAGCTGTAAAAAGCTGACTAGAAAATATCACTTGAACATCTCTATTTTACCTCAAAATTTCCTCAATAGCACATCCCATTGTTAAGCAGCCAATCAGGATGCTAGTCCCAGGACTTGCAAGGGAGCGTGTATGTGACATGTGCAGGCACAGTCATGTTATTTCTCTTCTCAGATTAAGGAAGTTAACTGTGAAATCTCACAATATTTCAGTGAAATCTCATTTCAGCAAATCGTAACATCAGCAGTGATAAAGTTTTTTGGCTGTAGCGTATCATATCCGTCGCACATCGATAAATGCCGACAGCGTTCTTGTGAACTGCTGGTGCAATGCCATCCCCTGCAGATTTGTGGCCAATCAGCCTCTAGCAGGGGGTGTCATTCAACCCGATCGTATTCAATCGGGTTGATTTCTGTCAGACACCTCAAAGCAGGCGGACAGGTTATGGAGCAGCGGTCTTTAGACCGCTGCTTCATAACTTCTGTTTCTGACGAGCCTGAGGGCTCGCCGGAAACAAGGGGCATCAAGCTTCTTACGGAGCTTGATAAATTGACCCCTAAGTGTTTACACAGCACTTACTATTGTGAGCTGAAGGAATTCTGAGGTAAATTATCTCCCTTTTACGTAGAGATGTTCAAGAGTTATTTTCTTGTCAGCTTTTTACAGTTGTGCTGCATCACTTTCAAGTGATTTAGCATATGGGTATTATGTTCCTTTAACATGGATCATTTCATACTGGAATTTTCATATATTTTGCATGAAAAAAGAGGTCCATTGAAATAATTAAAATGCATGTTCTTTGTTTACTTTGTCACAGCTTAGTATATATACATTTCTTACTGACTGGACCCATTCAAACACCCATGATACACTCACTACCACAAGTTATATAGATAAGTAGGCTCAGCTGGGAAGTGACTAATTGGATATACATTGTACAGATACTAAAACCTTAATACATTAATCATTCTTTATGATGGTTTATTAGATTATATGAAGGTTTAAATGGAATATTTTTACTGGGCAAAATTGACATGTCTCTGTTTAGATTCAGCTGCATTAAGATTTTTGGCTACACAAACGAAGACTCATTTTGCCCCCCCCCATAACATAGAGATATATACATACATATACATGTCTAAATATGTACATGTATGTGTGTATATATATATATATATTATATATGTCTATATATGCATACATATGTATTTATGTATTCATATGTGTATATATGTATTTACAGACATATATACACATATAAACACATAAATTGTTTTCACTTTATATATAAACACATAAATTGTTTTCTCTATTGACTTCTATGGGGGAATAGGTTATTGTGCACGTGGTATTCTAAGATTGGCTTTTTTCGTGCATTAGGTTAGCGCCCGAGAGTTAACTTTTTAATTTCTACTTGTAATACTAGTGCAACTGGATGCGCGCAAAAAGTTTACTTCTAGTGCTCCACTCGTAATCTGGCCCATAATGGTTAATTTCTGCATGAGATAACGTACCAAAGTGGTGGCTCTACACAACATAGCAACTCAGTGGTGGCTCTGCATGATGAATCAAATAGTGCTGAAAATATATAAAGCACACAAACCTGGAGCCAGGATGACCTCTTTTCTTTATATATTATAGATTGTCAGTGTTCCTACAAATGCACATCAGCCCCAGTAACACCAATTAGGCTGTAAGCGGAGGAGACTCCCTCTGCTGTCACTGGCTCCACCATATTTAATGAAGGCTGAAAATGTTTTGCAGAGAGTGCAGGGTTTGTACAGTTAGGTATTTCAGCCAGATGCTTCCAGCTGTTCTGGATGACTTGCACTCTTTGCCGCCCTATGTTTAAGGGCAGTCCCTTCTCATTCTAGCCATTATGCCACCACATATTTCGCCTTCAGCCCTTGTTAGGCAGCAAAAAAAGTAAAAGTATACACATTTAAAAATGATGTCATGCACCAAATTTGTGCCCCCTTACTACACGGATGCCCTAAGACAGCTGCCTGGTTTGCCTCTATTGTAGCACTGGCCCTGCGTAGGAATTAGTAACACTGGAGTATCTAAATAAGCCAGTGGGGATCTTAGTGAATAGTACCCATTGAATCATAATATAAAGGACCCACAACACCATTTTGTGCCAGTTTTTGAATACACACTATTCTGAAAGTTACAAATACAGAGTGTGCTATGAGTAAAATGTCTTATTGGTCTGTGGGTTAGAATTATTTTTGCATACGTAATCTCTGCTGTAATTTATATATATTTCTCTTGTTAAGTGTATCCAGTCCATGGATCATCCATTACTTATGGGATATTAACTCCTCCCCAACAGGAAGTGCAAGAGGATTCACCCAGCAGAGCTGCTATATAGCTCCTCCCCTAACTGCCATTACCAGTCATTCTCTTGCACCCAACGAATAGATAGGATGTGTGAGAGGACTGTGGTGATTATACTTAGTTTCATACCTTCAATCAAAAGTTTGTTATTTTATAATAGCACCGGAGTGTGTTATTCCTTCTCTGGTAGAATTTGAAGAAGAATCTACCTGAGTTTTTCTATGATTTTAGCCGGAGTAGTTAAGATCATATTGCTGTTTCTCGGCCATCTGAGGAGAGGTAAACTTCAGATCAGGGGACAGCGGGCAGATTAATCTGCAAAGAGGTATGTAGCAGCTTATTATTTTCTGACAATGGAATTGATGAGAAAATTCTGCCATACCGATATAATGTAAACTCAGCCTTAAATGCAGTAGCAGCAACTGCTATCAGGCTGTCATGTATGTATATTTTACACTTCAGTATTCTGGGGAATGGCACTTCACTGGAATTATACTGTATGCATAAAACTTTAGCCTAATTTGCAGGGACTAGCAACAGGCTTTTTAATAACACTCAATTTATTAATGTTAAACGTTTTTTTGCTGGCATGTAAAATCGTTTAATTTTCTGAGGTACTGGGTGAAAAAATGTTTTGGGCACTATTTTTTTCCACTTGGCAGTCGTTTTATTTAATTTATGACAGTTTACTGATCTCTCTCACTGTTATGTGTGAGGGGGAGGGACCTTTTTTGGTGCTTTTGCTACGCATCAAAAAATTCAGTCAGAAGTTTATTGTCTTCCCTGCATGATCCGGTTCATCTCTACAGAACTCAGGGGTCTTCAAAACTTGTTTTGAGGGAGGTAATCACTCACAGCAGAGCTGTGAGATTGTAGTTGACTGTGATAAAAAAAAACGTTTATTTCTGAATTTTTTTTTTTTTTTCTGCTATCAGGGTTAGTTATCCTTTGCTAATGGGAGCAATCCTTTGCTAAAATTGTGTTTTTTACAAAGATTTGATGCTATAACTTTTCAGTTTATTAATTTTCAACTGTCATGACTTTTTCTGTGCTTCTTATAGGCACAGTACGTTTTCATATTATAGTAAATTACTTGAAAAGTATTTCCAAGTTGCTAGTTTATTTGCTAGTGTGTTAAACATGTCTGATTCAGAGGAAGATATCTGTGCTATATGTGCTAAAGCCAAAGTGGAGCCCAATAGAAATTTATGTACTAACTGTATTGATGCTACTTTAAATAAAAGTCAATCTGTACAAATTGAACATATTTCACCAAACAACGAGGGGAGAGTTATGCCGACTAACTCACCTCACGTGTCAGTACCTGCATCTCCCGCTCGGGAGGTGCGTGATATTGTAGCGCCGAATACATCTGGGCGGCCATTACAAATCACATTACAGGATATGGCTACTGTTATGACTGAAGTTTTGGCTAAATTACCAGAACTAAGAGGTAAGCGTGATCACTCTGGGGTGAGAACAGAGTGCGCTGATAATATTAGGGCCATGTCAGACACTGCGTCACAATTTGCAGAACATGAGGACGGAGAGCTTCATTCTGCGGGTGACGGTTCTGATCCAAACAAACTGGATTCAGATATTTCAAATTTTAAATTTAAGCTGGAAAACCTCCGTGTATAACTAGGGGAGGTGTTAGCGGCTCTGAATGATTGTAACACAGTTGCAATACCAGAGAAAATGTGTAGGTTGGATAAATATTTTGCGGTACCGGCGAGTACTGACGTTTTTCCTATACCTAAGAGACTTACTGAAATTGTTACTAAGGAGTGGGATAGACCCGGTGTGCCGTTCTCACCCCCTCCGATATTTAGAAAGATGTTTCCAATAGACGCCACCACACGGGACTTATGGCAAACGGTCCCTAAGGTGGAGGGAGCAGTTTCTACTTTAGCTAAGCGTACCACTATCCCGGTGGAGGATAGCTGTGCCTTTTCAGATCCAATGGATAAAAAGTTAGAGGGTTACCTTAAGAAAATGTTTGTTCAACAAGGTTTTATATTGCAACCTCTTGCATGCATTGCGCCTGTCACGGCTGCAGCAGCATTTTGGTTTGAGTCTCTGGAAGAGACACTTGAATCAGCTCCATTAGATGAGATTACACACAAGCTTAAAGCCCTTAAGTTAGCTAACTCATTTATTTCAGATGCCGTAGTACATTTAACTAAACTTACGGCTAAGAATTCTGGATTCGCCATTCAGGCACGCAGAGCACTGTGGCTAAAATCCTGGTCAGCTGACGTTACTTCTAAATCTAAATTGCTTAATATACCTTTCAAAGGGCAAACCTTATTCGGGCCCGGGTTGAAAGAAATTATCGCTGACATTACAGGAGGTAAAGGCCATGCCCTGCCTCAAGACAGAGCCAAACCTAAGACTAGACAGTCTAATTTTCGTTCCTTTCGTAATTTCAAAGCAGGAGCAGCATCAACTTCCTCTGCACCAAAACAGGAAGGAGCTGTTGCTCGCTACAGACAAGGCTGGAGACCTAACCAGTCCTGAAACAAGGGCAAGCAGGCCAGGAAACCTGCTGCTGCCCCTAAGACAGCATGAATCGAGGGCCCCCGATCCGGGAACGGATCTAGTGGGGGGCAGACTTTCTCTCTTCGCCCAGGCTTGGGCAAGAGATGTCCAGGATCCCTGGGCGTTAGAGATCATATCTCAGGGATACCTTCTAGACTTCAAATTCTCTCCCCCAAGAGGGAGATTTCATCTGTCAAGGTTGTCAACAAACCAAATAAAGAAAGAGGTGTTTCTACGCTGCGTACAAGATCTTTTATTAATGGGAGTGATCCATCCGGTTCCGCGGTCGGAACAAGGACAAGGGTTTTACTCAAATCTGTTTGTGGTTCCCAAAAAAGAGGGAACTTTCAGGCCAATCTTGGATTTAAAGATCCTAAACAAATTCCTAAGAGTTCCATCGTTCAAAATGGAAACTATTCGGACAATTTTACCCATGATCCAAAAGGGTCAGTACATGACCACAGTGGATTTAAAGGATGCTTACCTTCACATACCGATTCACAAAGATCATTACCGGTATCTAAGGTTTGCCTTTCTAGACAGGCATTACCAGTTTGTAGCTCTTCCATTCGGATTGGCTACGGCTCCGAGAATCTTCACAAAGGTTCTGTGTGCTCTTCTGGAGGTACTAAGACCGCGAGGAATTGCGGTAGCTCCGTACCTAGACGACATTCTGATACAAGCTTCAAGCTTTCAAACTGCCAAGTCTCATACAGAGTTAGTACTGGCATTTCTAAGGTCGCATGGATGGAAGGTGAACGAAAAGAAGAGTTCTCTCTTTCCACTCACAAGAGTTCTCTTCTTGGGGACTCTTATAGATTCTGTAGAAATGAAGATTTACCTGACAGAAGACAGGTTAACAAAGCTTCAAAATGCATGCCGTGTCCTTCATTCCATTCAACACCCGTCAGTAGCTCAATGCATGGAGGTGATCGGCTTAATGGTAGCAGCAATGGACATAGTACCCTTTGCACGTCTACATCTCAGACCGCTGCAATTGTGCATGCTAAGTCAGTGGAATGGGGATTACTCAGACTTGTCCCCTACTCTGAATCTGGATCAAGAGACCAGAAATTCTCTTCTATGGTGGCTTTCTCGGCCACATCTGTCCAGGGGGATGCCATTCAGCAGGCCGGACTGGACAATTGTAACAACAGATGCCAGCCTACTAGGTTGGGGCGCTGTCTGGAATTCTCTGAAGGCTCAGGGGCAATGGAATCAGGAGGAGAGTCTCCTACCAATAAACATTCTGGAATTGAGAGCAGTTCTCAATGCCCTTCTGGCTTGGCCCCAGTTAACAACTCGGGGGTTCATCAGGTTTCAGTCGGACAACATCACGACTGTAGCTTACATCAACCATCAGGGAGGGACAAGAAGCTCCCTAGCAATGATGGAAGTATCAAAGATAATTCGCTGGGCAGAGTCTCACTCTTGCCACCTGTCAGCAGTCCACATCCCGGGAGTGGAGAACTGGGAGGCGGATTTCTTAAGTCGTCAGACTTTTCATCCGGGGGAGTGGGAACTTCATCCGGAGGTCTTTGCCCAAATACTTCGACGTTGGGGCAAACCAGAGATAGATCTCATGGCGTCTCGACAGAACGCCAAGCTTCCTCGTTACGGGTCCAGATCCAGGGATCCGGGAGCGGTTCTGATAGATGCTTTGACAGCACCTTGGACCTTCGGGATGGCTTATGTGTTTCCACCCTTCCCGATGCTTCCTCGATTGATTGCCAGAATTAAACAGGAGAGAGCATCAGTGATTCTAATAACGCCTGCATGGCCACGCAGGACTTGGTATGCAGATCTAGTGGACATGTCATCCTGTCCACCTTGGTCGCTACCTCTGAAACAGGACCTTCTGATCCAGGGTCCCTTCAAACATCAAAATCTAATTTCTCTGAAGCTGACTGCTTGGAAATTGAACGCTTGATTTTATCAAAACGTGGTTTTTCTGAGTCAGTTATTGATACCTTAATACAGGCTAGGAAGCCTGTTACCAGAAAGATTTACCATAAGATATGGCGCAAATACTTATATTGGTGCGAATCCAAGAGTTACTCATGGAGTAAGGTTAGGATTCCGAGGATATTGTCTTTTCTACAAGAAGGTTTAGAAAAGGGTTTATCCGCTAGTTCCTTAAAGGGACAGATTTCAGCTCTGTCCATTCTTTTACACAAACGTCTGTCAGAAGTTCCGGACGTTCAAGCTTTTTGTCAGGCTTTAGCTAGGATCAAGCCTGTGTTTAAAACTGTTGCTCCACCATGGAGTTTGAACTTAGTTCTTAATGTTTTACAGGGGGTTCCGTTTGAACCCCTTCATTCCATTGATAACAAGTTGTTATCTTGGAAAGTTCTGTTTTTAATGGCGATTTCCTCGGCTCGAAGAGTCTCTGAGTTATCTGCCTTACATTGTGATTCTCCTTATCTGATTTTTCATTCAGACAAGGTAGTTCTGCGTACTAAACCTGGGTTCCTACCTAAGGTGGTCACTAACAGGAATATCAATCAAGAGATTGTGGTTACATCTTTGTGTCCTAATCCTTCTTCGAAAAAGGAACGTCTGCTACACAATCTAGATGTAGTCCGTGCCCTGAAATTTTATCTACAGGCAACTAAGGATTTTCGACAAACGTCTTCCCTGTTTGTCGTTTATTCTGGTCAGAGGAGAGGTCAAAAAGCTTCGGCTACCTCTCTCTCCTTTTGGCTTCGTAGCATAATACGGTTAGCCTATGAGACTGCTGGACAGCAGCCTCCTGAAAGAATTACAGCACATTCTACTAGAGCTGTGGCTTCCACTTGGGCCTTTAAGAATGAGGCTTCTGTTGAACAGATTTGCAAGGCTGCAACTTGGTCTTCTCTTCATACTTTTTCCAAATTTTACAAATTTGACACTTTTGCTTCTTCGGAGGCTGTTTTTGGGAGAAAGGTTCTTCAGGCAGTGGTTCCTTCCGTGTAAAGAGCCTGCCTGTCCCTCCCGTCATCCGTGTACTTTAGCTTTGGTATTGGTATCCCATAAGTAATGGATGATCCGTGGACTGGATACACTTAACAAGAGAAAACATAATTTATGCTTACCTGATAAATTTATTTCTCTTGTAGTGTATCCAGTCCACGGCCCGCCCTGTCACTTTAAGGCAGGTAATTTTTCCATTAAACTACAGTCACCACTGTACCCTATGGTTTTCCTTTCTCTGCATGTTTTCGGTCGAATGACTGGTAATGGCAGTTAGGGGAGGAGCTATATAGCAGCTCTGCTGGGTGAATCCTCTTGCACTTCCTGTTGGGGAGGAGTTAATATCCCATAAGTAATGGATGATCCGTGGACTGGATACACTACAAGAGAAATACATTTATCAGGTAAGCATAAATTATGTTATATATATATATATATATATATATATATATATATATATATATATATATATATATATATATATATATATATATATGGAGAGAGGCACACACAATGTTCTTAAATGCACAATACCTCACTCTTTTAGTTTTTTTTTTTGTGTATGAAATAGCTGTTTATTAATTAAATCCACAACCCAATCAAATGGGCTGGTCTTGCAGGGAGACAATATAGTTTATGATAAAGACAAAGTAAGGCACAAAGTTGTGACTCCTATCTCCCTTACTAATCAATCTTTCCCTAAGATTTATAGAAAAGTGAATGCAAAATAAAGAAGTGTAAGTAAAGGCTCAGAAGTCAAGGGAGACAAAAATATCTAAAACCTTCTTATAAGTAAATAAAATAGATAGATGTTTATTAGAACCTTCAGATATTAGCCATTCAGCATTAAAATTCAAACATAATAAAATAAGGGACGTCTCCCTGAATAATCTAATTTAGTATCTATCGATATACTAAGTTATGCTAAATGAATAAGTACAGAAAAAAATATTATTATATAAAATAGCGCTATGTAGATAAATAGTATCAATATAAAATAACAATATCAGTGTGTTCCACCTTACGAATACATTAAGGAATATATAGTTCAATGGAAATGCATTACAGATACGTGACAAATGTAGAATGATCTTTTAGGTAAATGTGATGTGCAAGGTGAAATAACGGGTGGTGTAGGTTCTCTCGCTTGCGCCGAAACATGCGCCGTATATCGGATCGCGCCCATGATCATAGGAGAGCTAGAAATCCATAGGTATCAACATTAATTCATATTAAAGTTCAAAGTTATCTAGTTTACAGTTATAATAAATACATTTACTTAAAAAGCTCTAACCATCCAGTAGTCAGCTAGTCACCAAGCCTATAGCCATAATAAATAATGGCCCCAACAGATTAAGTATGAGAATGCAGGAAATTCATAACCCTAAGCAGGATACATATATAGATTAATGAAAGTATCCTAAGATATAAGTCAAAGTAACTCTTCTTACAATATATAGATATAAGTATTCAGCATATTATTAACTACACCGTAAAATAACACCTTTTAAAATATTTATATTTTCATTTTAGCTATCTTTAAAGCAATTTTCCACAACCATTCAGGTTAATTTTAAAAAACCCTTTCTATTTGGATATTTTTAAAATACCCTTATTATTTGGTTCTATTTTTTAATTTCTATAAGGAATAGGATATATGATTATCTTTTGCCAACTAATATGTGTACATCATCTAAATGTTTATAAGCTTGAAATTATATAGTACACTGAACGCTTTAAAAAAGTTCCACCTTAATACACCTTACAAAGGAATCTACATAAGGAAATCGCTTCAGAAAAATACCACCTTAAAATACCTGATCTAAAATATTCATCTCAATTAACCAATAAGATGAAGAGGAGGAATATTTAAATGTCCACTAACAGCTCGGAAGAATACGTCTTGATAAGGAGTAATGCAACAAGTTTGTATCTTGACATATTAAGGCCTAGATTTAGAGTTCGGCGGTAGCCGTCAAAACCAGCGTTAGAGGCTCCTAACGCTGGTTTTGGCCGCCCGCTGGTATTTGGAGTCAGTGATTAAAGGGTCTAACGCTCACTTTACAGCCGCGACTTTTCCATACCGCAGATCCCCCTACGCCATTTGCGTAGCCTATCTTTTCAATGGGATCTTTCTAACGCTGGTATTTAGAGTCGTTTCTGCAGTGAGCGTTAGAGCTCTAACGACAAGATTCCAGCCGCCTGAAAAAAGCAGGAGTTAAGAGCTTTCTGGCTAACGCCGGTTCATAAAGCTCTTAACTACTGTACCCTAAACTACACTAACACCCATAAACTACCTATGTACCCCTAAACCGAGGTCCCCCCACATCGCCGCCACTCGATTAAAATTTTTAACCCCTAATCTGCCGACCGCCACCTACGTTATACTTATGTACCCCTAATCTGCTGCCCCTAACCCCGCCGACCCCTATATTATATTTATTAACCCCTAACTTGCCCCCCACAACGTCGCCGCAAGCTACTTAAAATAATTAACCCCTAATCTTCCGACCGCAAATCGCCGCCACCTACGTTATCTCTATGTACCCCTAATCTTCTGCCCCTAACATCGCCGACCCCTATGTTATATTTATTAACCCCTAATCTGCCCCCCACAACGTCGCAGACACCTACCTACACTTATTAACCCCTAATCTGCCGAGCGGACCTGAGCGCTACTATAATAAAGTTATTAACCCCTAATCCGCCTCACTAACCCTATCATAAATAGTATTAACCCCTAATCTGCCCTCCCTAACATCGCCGACACCTACCTTCAATTATTAACCCCTAATCTGCCGACCGGAGCTCACCGCTATTCTAATAAATGTATTAACCCCTAAAGCTAAGTCTAACCCTAACACTAACACCCCCCTAAGTTAAATATAATTTTTATCTAACGAAATAAATTAACTCTTATTAAATAAATGATTCCTATTTAAAGCTAAATACTTACCTGTAAAATAAACCCTAATATAGCTACAATATAAATTATAATTATATTATAGCTATTTTAGGATTAATATTTATTTTACAGGTAACTTTGTATTTATTTTAACCAGGTACAATAGCTATTAAATAGTTAAGAACTATTTAATAGTTACCTAGTTAAAATAATTACAAATTTACCTGTAAAATAAATCCTAACCTAAGATATAATTAAACCTAACACTACCCTATCAATAAAATAATTAAATAAACTACCTACAATTACCTACAATTAACCTAACACTACACTATCAATAAATTAATTAAACACAATTGCTACAAATAAATACAATTAAATAAACTATCTAAAGTACAAAAAATAAAAAAGAACTAAGTTACAGAAAATAAAAAAATATTTACAAACATAAGAAAAATATTACAACAATTTTAAACTAATTACACCTACTCTAAGCCCCCTAATAAAATAACAAAGACCCCCAAAATAAAAAATTCCCTACCCTATTCTAAAATACAAAAATTACAAGCTCTTTTACCTTACCAGCCCTGAACAGGGCCCTTTGCGGGGCATGCCCCAAGAATTTCAGCTCTTTTGCCTGTAAAAAAAAAAATACAATACCCCCCCCAACATTACAACCCACCACCCACATACCCCTAATCTAACCCAAACCCCCTTAAATAAACCTAACACTAATCCCCTGAAGATCTTCCTACCTTGTCTTCACCATCCAGGTATCACCGATCCGTCCTGGCTCCAAGATCTTCATCCAACCCAAGCGGGGGTTGGCGATCCATAATCCGGTGCTCCAAAGTCTTCCTCCTATCCGGCAAGAAGAGGACATCCGGACCGGCAAACATCTTCTCCAAGCGGCATCTTCTATGTTCTTCCATCCGATAACGACCGGCTCCATCTTGAAGACCTCCAGCGCGGATCCATCCTCTTCTTCCGACGACTAGACGACGAATGACGGTTCCTTTAAGGGACGTCATCCAAGATGGCGTCCCTCGAATTCCGATTGGCTGATAGGATTCTATCAGCCAATCGGAATTAAGGTAGGAATTTTCTGATTGGCTGATGGAATCAGCCAATCAGAATCAAGTTCAATCCGATTGGCTGATCCAATCAGCCAATCAGATTGAGCTCGCATTCTATTGGCTGTTATTTTGGAATTTTTTATTTTGGGGGTCTTTGTTATTTTATTAGGGGGCTTAGAGTAGGTGTAATTAGTTTAAAATTGTTGTAATATTTTTCTTATGTTTGTAAATATTTTTTTATTTTCTGTAACTTAGTTCTTTTTTATTTTTTGTACTTTAGATAGTTTATTTAATTGTATTTATTTGTAGCAATTGTGTTTAATTAATTTATTGATAGTGTAGTGTTAGGTTAATTGTAGGTAATTGTAGGTAGTTTATTTAATTATTTTATTGATAGGGTAGTGTTAGGTTTAATTATATCTTAGGTTAGGATTTATTTTACAGGTAAATTTGTAATTATTTTAACTAGGTAACTATTAAATAGTTCTTAACTATTTAATAGCTATTGTACCTGGTTAAAATAAATACAAAGTTACCTGTAAAATAAATATTAATCCTAAAATAGCTATAATATAAATGTAATTTATATTGTAGCTATATTAGGATTTATTTTACAGGTAAGTATTTAGCTTTAAATAGGAATCATTTATTTAATAAGAGTTAATTTATTTCGTTAGATAAAAATTATATTTAACTTAGGGGGGTGTTAGTGTTAGGGTTAGACTTAGCTTTAGGGGTTAATACATTTATTAGAATAGCGGTGAGCTCCGGTCGGCAGATTAGGGGTTAATAATTGAAGGTAGGTGTCGGCGATGTTAGGGAGGGCAGATTAGGGGTTAATACTATTTATGATAGGGTTAGTGAGGCGGATTAGGGGTTAATAACTTTATTATAGTAGCGCTCAGGTCCGCTCGGCAGATTAGGGGTTAATAAGTGTAGGTAGGTGTCGGCGACGTTGTGGGGGGCAGATTAGGGGTTAATAAATATAACATAGGGGTCGGCGATGTTAGGGCAGCAGATTAGGGGTACATAGGGATAACGTAGGTGGCGGCGGTTTACGGAGCGGCAGATTAGGGGTTAAAAGTGTAATGCAGGGGTCAGCGATAGCGGGGGCGGCAGATTAGGGGTTAATAAGTGTAAGGCTAGGGGTGTTTAGACTCGGGGTACATGTTAGAGTGTTAGGTGCAGACGTAGGAAGTGTTTCCCCATAGGAAACAATGGGGCTGCGTTAGGAGCTGAACGCTGCTTTTTTGCAGGTGTTAGGTTTTTTTTCAGCTCAAACAGCCCCATTGTTTCCTATGGGAGAATCGTGCACGAGCACGTTTTTGAGGCCGGCCGCGTCCGTAAGCAACTCTGGTATCGAGAGTTGTATTTGCGGTAAAAATGCTCTACGCTCCTTTTTTGGAGCCTAACGCAGCATTTGTTTGAACTCTCGATACCAGAGTTAAATTTATGGTGCGGCCAGAAAAAAACCCGCGGAGCGTTAACAGCCCTTTTACCGCCAAACTCCAAATCTAGCCGTTAGTGTCTGAAAATCCCAGTAAGCCTATTCTATATTTGGAAACAAAAGCATCTATTATCTTATTGGTTATGCCTACCATTGCGTTTGACACATAAACTCAGTATTGACAAGCATCATTTGCGAACTTTGAAAACATTTACCTAAAAGATTCTACATTCCTCACTTAGCATTGTCAGAGTTTTTTTTCTTTTGGAACTGAAGAACAAAGATTTGAGTATCTGTAATGCATTTCCATTGAACTATATATTCCTTAATGTATTTGGAAGGTGGAACACACTGATATTGTTATTTTATATTGATACTATTTATCTACATAGCGCTATTTTATTTAATAATATTTTTTTCTGTACTTATTCATTTAGCATAACTTAGTATATCGATAGATACTAAATTAGATTATTCAGGGAGACGTCCCTTATTTTATTATGTTTGAATTTTAATACTGAATGGCTAATATCTGAAGGTTCTAATAAACATCTATCTATTTTATTTACTATAAGAAGGTTTTAGATATTTTTGTCTACCTTGACTTCTGAGCTTTTAGCGCTCCTTTACTTACACTTCTTTATCTTGCAGGGAGACACACACACACATATATATATACAGTATATATATATGTGTGTGTGTATCTTCCTGCAAGACCAGCCCATATATATATATATATATATATATATAAATACATACAGTGTATATATATATATATATATATATATGTATATATATATATATATATATATATATATATATATATATATATATATATATATATGCACACACAAAGTCATCATCATTATCTTATCTCTCACTGTGCACAAAGAACAATAGCTAGAACAACTGAAAACAAACATCTTAGTAACCCTGTCTCCTACCCCCACTGGAGTTGTGTTTTGTTCTGCACCAACTTGTTTACATACCTTTTCTATGGCCAGAACCAGGGGTGAAACTACAGGGTGTACAGAGGTCGCAATTGCAATAAAAACGTTGACCTGCCCAGACCTTGTTACTACAGCATGGGGGGCCATGGGTAAACAGTGTCAGTCTATACAGTACCACTATATACAGTACGGGGGGGCTGGACCATGTCACAGACTACTGTGGTCACTTTATAAAGTACTGGGGCGGGTAGGGTCAGGCCAGCCATCTCACTGGCAGATTAACTAACTGACTCACTATATACAGTACTGGTGGGTTAAACAGTGTCACTATATACAGTAATAGGGGGTCAAACCATCTCACAGACTGTGCGCACAGGGTACCTCCTTTTGCAGACATGTAATCTGATTCAGACAATATCCCGAAAAGGGATATGAAAGAGCGCTGAGTTAGAACTGTTAAAATGTCAGATAATTTGACTTTTGAGTCTAATAAAAACGGGTCTACCGTATCAGTTTCTGGATGTGTCCATAAAAACAATCCTGAATTGGAGAAAGATGAAGAATCTTCTTGTTGGATGTGGTAAAATAAGGCAGCTCCTCTTGATCCCGGAGAGTAAGGGAAAGAAACTGTTGGAATATTTGTATTCCAACAATGTTATCTGATTCACTTTTTTTTGTGTTAAATATAAAAAAAAAAAGATATGTATCAAATTAACTTTTTTTTTGGGGGGGGGGGGCTTCTTAGATTCTTGCACCTGGGCCCTGTGGCTTCTAGTAACGCCTGTAAACAATTTAATACACTCTAAAAGGAAAATTGAATATTGGGAACAAATTAAAGGGAATAAAAAAGTACACAGTCCATTTAATGATATACACACACACATATGTATTTCTTAAACACCTAAAGTGAGTTTGTAGGCAGTCTTATCTGCATTGTGTGTGTGTGTGTGTGTGTGTGTGTGTGTGTGTGTGTGTGTATGTATGTATGTATGTATGTATGTATGTATGTATATATATATATATATATATATATATATATATATATATATATATATATATATATATATATATATATATATATAAAGGTGGCAACCCTAGTCAGGGACCTACTACTTTAATGTGAGCTATTTTCTGTTCTGCCTTTAATGGATAATTTAATATATAAATAATGTTATTATTGTATTTTAAGCATTATTTTATACACTATTCCTGTATTGTAACTGAATTTATGTATTTAACTTTCAGTGTATCCACAACAATTGCAGGTGATTAGCATTTTATTCATCTTCCCCTGTCAACATTGCCCTAATAATGATTGATCCTTGTATTAGTTAAATATTTCACATCCAAGGCTTGCTAGTGTTAGAACCTTAAATAGACAATGTATTGTGGGGTGGGGGTTCTCCCACATTTCTTTAATGTGTTCCCAGTAAACTATGTTTCCTGCTTGAGTGTGTTAAATTTCTTACAAATTGCTCCTTCATCTTTATTTTGACATTTTAAATATCTTTTGCCTGCTGATACTGCCACCAGTACTGACACTTTCAGTTCAGCAGTAATGGTTATAGGGAATCTGTATAAATAAGAAGGTGCAAAGAATTCACACTCCTAATGTGAGGTGATAAAATGTTAATTTTTAATTGTTCTAAGCATTGGTCTTTGTTTATACAGTGAGAGATTAGATAAGGTGAGCTTTGGATAGATAGATAGATAGATAGATAGATAGATAGATAGATAGATTGATGGATAGATTGATGGATAGATTGATGGATAGATAGATGATAGATAGATTAATAGATTAGATATATAGATAGATAGATAGATAGATAGATAGATAGATAGATAGATGATAGATTAGATAAATGATAGATAGATAGATAGATAGATAGATAGATAGATGGATTAGATAGATAGATAGATTAGATAGATAGATAGATAGATAGATAGATAGATAGATAGATAGATAGATAGATAGATAGATAGATAGATAGATAGATAGATAGATAGATAGATAGATAGATAATGAGGTCTGCTATCCCTGCAAGCTCTGTCCATTTCATTTAGTTTTGTTTTCAATTAGCAAAAACAGTTATTTCATATGCAACCTAAATGCACTGCCGTCTACACAGCCCAAGTCAAATCTGACTTTTGACAAGTCAGGCTCAAGTTAGTTGCAAGTCTGTGCTTGCCAATAGCTGATTTGCTTTCCTTGTACTATTAAGTCAATTCATTTTCTAACAAAGCTGACTTGGGCTGCGTAAACTGTGTAAATCAGTTGTAATAAATGATTTTACAACTAATTTTATTTTAAGAATAGCCAACTTGAAAATCTTCTCCAAGTTGGCTACTTCACCTGACTTAGTAGAGGTTGTCTTACAGTTATAGAGACTAGTCAGTTCTCTGTGAATTACAGACATACAGTATTTGTGTCACACGCCTGTGCTGCTAAAGACACATATGCACTGCTACATATTACAACCATTGCCCCCCCCCCAAAAAAAAATCTGACGCCCTAGGCAAGTGCCTTATTTGCCTAGGCCAAAATACGCCCCTGGTTACAACTATTATAAATTAAATTGTGCACATCAAAGATAAATAGTACTTTGCTCAAAGCAATATTCATTTATAACCCTGCAACATGCTACACATAATTGTATATTGCTATGATTACATAGTAGTGTATGTTTCTAAGATGCAGCACAGGGTGCATCTGTCACAAAGCAACATAACAATGTAACATAAATGTGTGTGATGATTTGTGCTTTACACTGATGGATATGATAGATAAACATATCCCTTCATGCTACAGATAGTATCTGCCCTCCATGTTGCAAATGCACATTACTTTGCATGATGCAAATAGAAACTGCTCTGCATGTGACAGACTGAACATAATGTTCTGCAGTCTGTTACTGGTCTCCCAACTGGGAAAGGGTTACCTGTCCATTAGCTGCTGTTATTTTGCTGAATCAGAGTGCTGCTCGGTGAGATCATCTGAGGAGATTAATACTTAATGTAATAATCCAGCCTCACCCCGAGGGAGGAGGGAATCAATTCTGTGAGTCTGACAGGAAGAGCCCCCACTCTTCTGAATCGCACATCCCCACCTCTGATCAAAGCTTTGTACACAGGCAAACAGATCAACAGTCGGATACAAACTTTAACCTTCGCACTGCCAGGGGAAATGCTGATAGGTGGCTGCACATACAGTATATGCCCCTTGTCAACGGCTTACCCAATGTGTTCAGCTAGTAGTGCATTGATGCTCTTTCAAAAAAGGATACTTAGAGAATGAAGCAAATTTTTTAATAGAGCTAAATTGAAAAGTTATTTAAAACTGTGTGCCCTATCTAAATCGTTATAGAAAAAAAATGTGTTCCATGTCCTTTTAACAAAATAGAGACATAATTTAATCTGGTTCTTCAATTGTATTAACTCATTGGTTACCAAACCATGCCCTGGCAGCAAAGGGGTTTAATACTATATTAATATAACTTTTGACAAGTTGAGCTCCAATTTTTTTTAGCTATTAATTACCTTGCAAATAAACCTGTTTCTTCTTATTTTTCCTGGCTGATAGGATATTAGTTCAAATTATTCCCCACTGTCTAATCTTCAAGCAACGTCTCAAAAAGTATATTTACATTCTGAATTTTTGATTTTCATTTTATTAGTTTTATTAGCCCACTACTTAGTCTAACTTTTTTATAATTATTTTTTTCTACTTGTTTACTTTTTGAGCTCTTTCTGCTAATTTTCTTTAAAGGGACAGTATACTGTAAAATAGTTTTTC
This sequence comes from Bombina bombina, assembly GCF_027579735.1. Classification (NCBI taxonomy): domain Eukaryota; kingdom Metazoa; phylum Chordata; class Amphibia; order Anura; family Bombinatoridae; genus Bombina; species Bombina bombina. The sequence continues at coordinate 66,217,566 of NC_069507.1, forward strand.
CCTTAATGTGTTTACAATTGCTTTTTTTACCAACTGCAGAGTAAAAAATGTATGAAAATTAGCTTTTTAAGGTTTATTTCTGTATATTAAAGCTCTGATTTTGTGTTTTGAAGCCACAGCCTAATAAAATGGGTTGAGCTTGTAGGTATAATCAGATCTCATTACTGTATCACATTGTGCACATATACCTGCTTCTTTATCTTATATCTGTCCTTAAAACAATCACCAATACTTTGAGAGAACAATGGAAAATCAACATTTTATTACCTTATCTCTGCTTTATCACACTGGGAGTGTAATTTCTTCTGCTGGCTGTGTTTACAAAGCTTATCTATAGCTTGGACCTGCGGCCACAAACTTTCAGAATAGGTGGGGATACCACATGCTAAATTAACAATTTCAAATGCCAATATAAGGGTAAAGGAGCTACTTGTAAACAATTTAATACACTCCAGCAGGTAAAGTGGATCATTGGGAACAAATTAAAGGGGAGAAAATTTTTGAGTAAACTGTCCCTTTAATCTATGCTGCTATGTGAAAGAGCTTCACTGTACTGTGGCTACATAGTGCCACCAGATTAGGTTTGATAGCTGTCAACACAAAATTACTGGATGACCAGGGTATGATTAGAGAAAACTATACATTCTGTTGTGATCAGACCTCATAAAAAGACCCCAAGAACCTGCAACAGCTGTCAATCATATATATCCACAATAGACCTCAGATCAGAACCCACTGCCAGCAGCACCTGACAGTTATATGTCCATACTAATCCTCAGATCAGACTAATGGCCCTTCCAGCCCTGTCAGCTATATGCCCACATCAGGCCTCAAATTATGCCCATGGCTGGTATATTCAGTCAGATATATTCTGAAATCATACCTCAGATCAAACTTTTGACTCTTCTATCCCTCTCAATTACACAACCACATTAGACATCAATTCAGACCCATGGGCTTGAAGCTCCTGTTAGTTACATTATATTATTATCATTTATTTGTATAGCGCTGGACAATTCCATAGTGCTGGATACAGAGATAGAGGTATACAATGGCAATGATACATGATACAAAAGCTTAACAGACTAAACAAATCTAGTACAGAAGGAAGAGGGTCCTGCTCTGAAGTTAAATGCCTATATCAGACCTCAACTCACTCATCACCTTAAAGGGACAGTAAACACTAAATATATTTTATAAGCATAATATTGAGGTTATTCCCCATTTTCCTCTAGTCATGGGTGCCGCCACATTGAAATCTGTCATTCACTACACTCCAGTGCGGACCTGTTTGGACATGTGCAGTGACTCTCCTTCAGATAACTGCAGTGTAAACTAGGTTCCATAATGGCAGCACCCATGATTAGAGGGAGGTGTATGAAATGTATTTAGTGTCCCTTTAAAGCCCCTGTAAGCTATATACACACATCAGACCTATCACCAGAAACTCCTGTTAGTAATATGCCCAAATGTAATCTCAGATCAGATCCATGCCACTGAAGTCCTTGTCAGTTAAAAATGGGGCAGTGCATCCTACATTTTCTCCCCTTTAATTTGTTCATAATCATCCATTTTATCAGATGGAGTGTGTTAAATTGCTTACAAATAACTCTTTACCTTTATTTCAGCATTTGAAATAGGAAATGTTGCCTTTGGTATCCCCATCTAAACTCAAAATTTCAATACTTAACTGAAAAGCTGTGTTAGGCGAGAAAAGTAATAAACCGCTAATTTGCTATTTGTTCTCTCTAAGTATTGGCCTCTGTTATACAAACAGAGGTAAGAAAAGGAAGTATTTGTGGGTATAGAAACTGATAAGGAGGTCTGATTAAGCTGCAAGCTCAACCCATTTTAATAGGTTGTGGTTTCAATGTTTTTTAGCTATTTTATATACAAAAATAAACACAACTATCTCATAAAGTTTATACTAGGATCCTGGAATAACAAGTCACTGGAAACAATTTTACAGTACATTGTCTCTTCAACATGCACACATTATTCCTCAGATCAGAACCATGACCCTGAAGCCCCTGACAGTTATATTGCCAAATTAGACCTCAGATCAGACTCTAACAGTTTTTGTTTTTATTTTCATATATTTTACTGGACAGCCAGTTGAAACATTGGACACTTGGCAATCCTATGCTTGATTCTGACCTGACATCAAGTTAACCCTTTCACAGCTGCATGTATAGACATAAAATTATACCTATATGTATCTGATTGTGTGTGCATGCATATAAATATTTGATTGGAAATAATAAAGAATAAAATATCTGGACAAAGAGTGGGGAATAGCTTCAAGAAGCAGAAAAACTAATAAATCACCCTCAATGCAGCAATACTCAGTGCCTGGGCTTTTCAGTTATACAAAGTCTCTGCAGGTTCTGTTCAGCCGTAGCTCTGACACAGGACGAACAAGGACAGACCCTGCTGCTCCCCAATTAATAAGCGGCTGATATTAATTAATTGCAGTGGTATGACGCCAAACATTAAAGGATGTGACTAGATGGGGTAAATCCACAGGCCCTGATGCTTTTAACAGTAAGTAATTGTAAATGCAGGAAACCTCTTCAGGCTGACCACACATTCAGCAGAGCATCCTGTGCTTACCACATGCACACACTGACTGCTACAGAGAACTGCAAATTCATGGAGAAAATCAGAGCCTTGCACAGCAATGTCTAGAAAGGAACTTGCAAAGCACTGCGCAGCAAGTCCAAGGATATATGTCCAAGTGCTGCACAGCAAGCCCATAGAGAAAACTAGATCATTATTGTACAGCAAACTCTAAAAAGGTAGACTTCTACTATTGTATACATCAGTTCTAGTTGCAGAACATTGAACAGCCACTTCAGGGTGAATATTTGCATGTTAATATACAGCAAGGTTAGTTAGCTATACTTGTTCACTAAATTTATATAAAGAGATAGTAAACCTTGGAATTGCAGGAAACGTAATATTGAATAAAGTATGAGCTAAGTCTAAACATGTAAAGGATCACTAAAATGAAGAGTAACATAATCAGTAAATGCATAATAAATAGAAAATGCAAAAGCACTTAGTTTGAATTTCAAATGAGTACTACTAGTAGATCTTTTTCTGACAAATGTTAAAGTTAGTTCTATTTTCCCTATCACTGCATCATGTGACAGCCATCAACCAATCACAAAATACATATGCGTATATTTTGTGAATTCTTGCACATGCTCAGTAGTAGTAGCTGGTGCATCAGAAAGTGTGCAAATAAGAAGATTGTGCACATTTAGATAATGGAAGTGAAATAGAAAGTTGTTTTAAATTGCTCTATCTGAATCATGAAAGTTTAAGTTTGTCTTTAGTGTTCCTTTAACAGATAAAAACTGCAAAACTATGCACTTTACACTAGAATAATGACCAGGAGCCTTGTCAGCTGCAGACTTGAGCCCAGATTGGCTCCTATAAATGAGGTAAGTGGAGTTTAGCTAGTGAAAAACATTTGCATAAAACAAGATGTGGATTTGTTTTAAAGGAACACTACAGTCAAAGTTAAACTTTCAGAATTCAGATAAAATACACAATTTTAAACAACTTTCCAACTCACTTCCATTTTATAAAAGTGCACAATCTTTTTATATTTTCTCTTTTTGATGCAGCAGCTTCTACTGAGCATGTGCAAGATTCACAGAATATACGTATATGTATTTGTGATTGGCTGATGGCTGTCACATGATGCAGTGAGAGGGAAAATAGAACTAACTTTAATATTTGTCAGATAGAAATCTACTACTCATTTGAAATTCAAAGTAAGTGCTTTTACGTTATCATTTCTTTTTATTATGCATATACTGATTATTCTATTCTACTGTGTTTATTGGTCTTTTAAAGCCAATAAGGGAAATGTATATAGCAGGGTTAGCCTTAAAAAGGGTCTGCAGTGTAACTTTTTCAATTCTGAGAATTAGAAAAGCCACAATATTCAGTGCAAAATTACATGAAAACGGAGCAAAATAAATAATGAAAGTATATTGCAAAGTTGTTTCACTGTGCGTAACTAAACCGCTTATAGTAAATTCTCACGGTGTGTCTTTTTAAGGAAGATGGAGAGCGCTGAACCCAGCAAACAAGTAGAACTCTCCAGAATTGATATCACAGGTAGAGAAATAAATAAGCAGATGATGCACTTTGTGTCTAGAGAGAGACGCTTGCATAGCACTGTGCCACGAGCAACAGGAAATGCACATCTCCCAGCATTCAAATGGGACGGTGCCAGGGTATAGACAGACCCACTTCACTCTGCTTCTAGTGGAAGTAAAAATAGTTTTGCTGCATTGACACAGTTATTTCAGATATCTGTCTGTCTTGAAATAACCTTCACTTTTCTCTATTTAACAAACGCACTATTTGTCTTGCCCTCAATGTACTCCAGATGCAGCTGTTTTTAATCTGGGAGCTTCTTCCATGTTACAAACATATAAATAAGTCACTAGGAACAAAATAAACACTTATAATAGACGCTTATAATATCTAACAGCCATCTGAAAACAAAAAGGTTTTAAATGGCCGTTAAACACTTGGGGGTCTATTTACTATGGTGCGAGCGGACATGATCCGATATAGCGGATCATGTCCGCTGCACATCGATAAATCCCAACAGCATACGCTCTCTGCATTTATCATTGCACCAGCAGTTCTTGTGAACTGCTGATGCAATGCCGCCCCCCTGCAAATTTGCCGCTAGCAGGGGTAGTCAATCAACCCGATCGGGTTGATTTCTGTCCGCCCCCTCAGAGCAGGCGGACAGGTTATGGAGCAGCGGTCTTTAGCCTGAAGGCTCGCCGGAAACACGGGGCATCAAGCCTAGTATGGAGCTTGATAAATTAACCTCCATATTAATGCTCCAGCTCGAGTGTTAACTGCGCTAGAAGTAAGCTTTTTGTGCTTGTTGGGTTGCGCTCATTATTAGTTGAAAGTAAACTCTTTTCGCTCTCGCGCTAACCTGACCAGTGTAAAAACCGTGCACGCTCCCATATTCCCCCATAGAAGTCAATGGAGCAAAAAAGTAGAAAACACCCTACTCATGCACAAACCCGATCGCATATACTCATGTGCGATAACCCGACATGAAAATATGAATATTTCGCATTTCAATGTTCATCAAATACAGGAATATGTTCTATTTATTCATAAATACATATTTTTATATATATATAATGTTTTTTTGGTACAATATATATTTATACATGATTATATAAAGATATATATATACAGATATATAGGAATAGCTATAGATACATAGAACATTGGAATGTGAAATATTTACAGTAAATACACCGTATAACACTTTATTAAAAATTAACATTGCATAAATATGTTTTTACATTTTTTTCATCTACTTAACTGCTCCTGAGATCTCATATCTTTGAACCCTTATAACTTTTGTGTGCAATATTTTTTTTAAATATTTTGTATTAGATGGTGTTACTAAACTTTGTAATGTATTATTAAAAGGGTTTTGAGCAACTGTTTTGTTTCGCAAAATAGTTAACCCAGAGCTCTGATGTCGCGGTAATCATTCTAGCGTGAATCACGAATGCACTCAAGCGATCACATTTACTTTCATCTTGTATCGCCAGCAGTAAGCCCAACAAGCGCAAATCCTCTTTGATAAACCCCTTATCGCTCGCGCGCAAACGTTTTTTGCTCCACTAATAATCTTGCTCTAAATAAATGCTAGACAGAATGATGTATTCAAAGCAAAGATTAGCCTGAGAATAATATACAGATGTATTTTTTTAAATTATATTTGTTGTTAAAAGAATATTAAAAAAATATATATTAGTTTCCATGAAACAATGCCCTCCACTGTTAAAGCTGGAGTCTGTACTTCCCTCTTTTCAGGATTGCTTTACAGGAAAAGGGTTAAAATATATATATTTGCTACTAATAATTAAACATGAACTTATGTGCACTTCGGTTTTGGCTGAGGTATCCCTTTAATCCACAGTAAGCACTAACAACATTAAAACCGTGCACTCTTTTGACTGACTGCCAACTGGCATGTCGGCATCCTTACCTTTTAGGGAAGCTACGTGGGACAGAGCTTGGGCATAACTCGCAGTGTTTAGAAGAGCTCCTGGAAGACAGGACGGGAAGAAGGAGGTGGCCGGACCCACCGCTCTGTCATGGGACAAACATCTATGAGACAAAAACAGCAATCATAGTTATAATATATTCCGTTTTCTTCTGGCAGATAAAAATTTAAATTCAAATTGATCCTCAATTAAAGGGGCATGATAACAATTATTTTTTTCTTTCATGGTTCAGATAGAGCATATGATTTTTAACAACTTTCCAATTTACTTCAATTATCAAATTTGCTACATTCTCTTAGCATCCTATGTTAAAGGAGCAACTATGAACTACTGGGAGCTAGCTAAACAAATCTGGCGAACCATTAACAAGAGGCATATATGTGCAACCACCAGCAGCTAGCTCCCAGTAATGCATTGCTGCTCCTGAGATTACCTTGGTATGCTTTTCATCTAAGCATACCAAGCGAATTAAGCAAATTAGATAACACAAGTAAATTAAAAAATTGGGATGGGGGCAGGGAGACAGGGGGCCCCATTTTGTCATCCCGCCTTGGGCCCCACAATGGCTAGGGCCGGCCCTGGGTTAATGCTGTGCATATTTAATATGATTTATTCCTGTTCAATTTACATACAAATTTTATATTTTTGATAAAATACGATTTTTGGTGAACAACTTTGTTATGATTTTTGCTGCATCGTAATACAATTTTTTCCTGCATATTTTTGGGAATGGTTCAATTATTCCTTTTGTATGTTTTTTTTTTTTACATTTTGATTTTCAATGTGCACTTTTGTAATGTACGCATCTCCTTCCTAAGCGAAAACACAGTGTACGCCCCCCTAGCGAGACACCCAAATTTCGGGGTAAAAAATGGCTTTAGATTATTCCACCATGGAAATAGAAGTACTGGCGAGCATTTTCTAATAATCTCTCCAGCCCAGAGACCTTTAGATTATCAGGTCCTTAAAGGGACAGTACACTGTAAAATTGTTTTTCCATTAATGTATTTTTAATGACTTGTTATACCAACTGCAGAGTATAAAATATTTGAGAAATTCCATTTTCATGCTTATTCGTGTATATGAAGTAGCTGATTTTGTGATTTGAAACCACAGCCTAACACAATGGGTTGAATGATATCAGATCTCATTATGTTCTAAGTTTGTGTAAACAGACTTGCTTCCTTATCTTTTATTTGGCTGGAACACCAAAGCTCAATACATAGAGAGAACAATGGAACATGATCATTTTATTACTTAAAGTGAATGTAAATTTTGATGTTTAAGTGCCCGGTTTTTAAAACTTTGATTAAAAACAGGGGCACTTTAATTCATAAAAATTTACATATCACTCCTGTTGTGACAAAAAACTTACCTTTTAAACTTCACAGCAGCTGCTGCTTCCTCCGGTCTCACAAGCCATTTCTGATGTCAGAAATGATTGATAGGTCATCCTCCAATCACAGCTTCCCCCCCGGGGGATTCAGTGTCTGATTCACTGCTGTGATTGGAGGAAGCCGATGCCTCATTTTAGACCCAGGAAGAGGCTTTGAAACAGGTGGAGGAAGCTGGAGCTGCTGTGAAGATTAAAAGGTAAGTTTATTTTCACAACAGGAGTGAAATGAAAATTTTTATGAATTAAAGTGCCCCTGTTTTTAATCGAAGTTTTAAAAACCGGGCACTTTAGCATCAAAATTTACATTCACTTTAACTATCCTGCATCCCACTGAGAGTGTAATCTCTTCTGCTGGCTGTGTATACTTAGGCTATTCAATAGCCTATACTCCAGTATTAATTTGTTCAGTGTAGGTGGCGATACCACAGGCTAAATCAGCTATTTCAAATGCTGAAATAGGAGTAAAGGAGCTACTTGTTACCAATTTAATACACTCTAGCAGGTTAAAAGAATCATTGGGAATAATTTAAAGGGGAGACATTTTTTGGGTGAACTGTCCCTTTAATGTTATTGTTGTCTATAACACTTTGTAAAATAACACATATAGTATCGGCAGTCAGGAGATTATTTAAATTGTGTAGCTAGATATAAACATCCCTCTGGGTGCTTTCATATATGTGGGATGAAGATATTGACCAAGTCAAATCATCTAAATTTGAAAATCCTGTACTGTGCTGTTACTTAGATCACAACATAAATATTATGTCACAATGTCTATGATAAACAAAAAATTATTCCAGATTGTCACAGATAATTATAAAAAATGCAGAATGTGTCCAAGAGCAAACATTTAACCCAGCAATCATGTGTCCTGAATCATAAATACTAGAAACAAACAACTAGAAACGTGCCAGTTTTGTAAAATATGTTTAGGAAGTACTGAGTTCTCACTAATACATAGTGATCTATTCTGTTGAAAGGAAAGGCTACCATCAATTTATTTCCAGTAAACAGATGAAGTTGGTCAAATTTTGTTACTTGAACGTGGGTCAATATGTAGTCAGTGTTTGCTACTTGTGGTATGGGTCATACATTTTTGTGTCAAATTTGAATGCATCCCAGTAAATAATTGTTATAGGAGATGCACTCCAATGTGACATACAGTATATATATGTTACTCAGGGCCAGCTCAACCATGAGACCAAGTGGGTCCAATGGACCCAGGCAGCACTTGACATGGGATAGAACTTCAGTGACTAAGTCAGTCACTGTCAGACCCAGACCACTCCTGTCCTCTGTCTCACAGCACTATAATCTCATCATGGACAAAGAACAAGTCAGGAGTGACATTCATGTTGCAAAAAGAATTGGTTGTATGCAGGCAGGCTTAGTAAGGCTTTAGGAAGGCTAATAGGTTGATATGCTAATTAGTAATTTTACTACTGAGGACGCCGTCATTTTATTCTCCAACCCAGGCAGCGCAATATCTTGGGCTGGCCCTGCTGTTACTTATACCTGCTACTTGCTATTTTTAAAGTGATAGTCTAGTAAAAATTAAACTTTCATGATTCAGATAGAGCATGCAATTTTAAGCAACTTTCTAATTTACTCCTATTATTAATTTTTCTTTGTTCTCTTGGTATCTTTATTTGAATGTAAGCTTAGGAGCTGACCAATTTTTGGTTCAGAACCTGGGTAGTGCTTGCTGATTGGTGGCTTCATTTAGACACTAATCAGAAAGCGCTACCCAGGTTCTGAACCAAAAATTTACCAGCTCATAAGGTTACATTCCTGCTTTTTCAAATAAAGATACCAAGAGAACAAAAAAATGATAATATGAGTAAATTAGAAAGTTGCTTAAAATTGTATGATCTATCTGAATAATGAAAGAACAAATTTGGTTTCAGTGTTCCTTTAAGTTTTTAAGTTCTAAATATAGTATAGGTACAATATCCTTTATCCAAACTACTTTGGATTTTGAAATATTTGTATATTTGCATCTGTAAAGTGGGACAGCTTGGAGAGGGGATGGGACCAAGTGTAAATAACAATATCTTATGTCATTTAGGCAATATTTACACATCATAATACAGCTTATACATGTAACCTAAAGGTAATTTTATATCTTTTTTACACACATCACCATCAGACAGACACACAATACAGTAATCAGACAGGTAATATGTATATGTCATTATACAGCTTATACATGTAACCTAAAGGTAGTTTTATATCATTTTTATACACAGCACCCCCAGACAGACAATACAGTACTGTAATCAGACAGGTAATATTTATATTATATAATACAGCTTATACATGTAACCTAAAGGTAGTTTTATATCATTTGTATACACAGCACCCTCAGACAGTACAGTACTGTAATCAGATAGGTATTATTTATATTATATAATACAGCTTATACATGTAACCTAAAGGTAGTTTTATATCATTGTTATACACAGCACCCTCAGACAGACATTACAGTAATCAGACAGGTAATATTTATATTATATAATACAGCTTATACATGTAACCTAAAGGTAGGTTTATATCATTTGTATAAACAGCACCCTCAGACAGACAGTGCAGTACTGTAATCAGACAGGTTATATTTATATGTCCTTATACAGCTTATACATGTAACCTAAAGGTAGTTTTATATCATTGTTATACACAGCACCCTCAGACAGACAGTACAGTACTGTAATCAGACATGTAATATTTATGTTATATAATACAGCTTATACATGTCACCTAAAGGTAGTTTTATATCATTTTTATACACAGCACCCTCAGTCAGTACAGTACTGTAATCAGACAGGTAATATTTATATTATATAACACAGCTTATACATGTAACCTAAAGGTAGTTTTATATCATGTTTATACACAGCACCCTCAGACAGACAGTACTGTTATCAGTCAGGTAATATTTATATTATATAATACAGCTTATACATGTAACCTAAGGTAGTTTTATATCATTTTTATACATAGCACCCTCAGACAGAGAGTACAGTAATCAGACAGATAATATTTATATTATATAATACAGCTTATACATGTAACCTAAAGGTAGTTTTATATCATTGTTATACACAGCACCCTCAGACAAACAGTACAGTACTGTAATCAGACAGGTAATATTTATATTATATAATACAGCTTATACATTTAACCTAAAGGTAGTTTTATATCAGTTTTATACACAGCACCCTCAGACAGATAGTACTGTACTGTAATCAGACAGGTAATATTTATATTATATAATACAGCGTATACATGTAACCTAAATGTAGTTTTATATCATTGTTATACACAGCACCCTCAAACAGACAGTACTGTAATCAGACAGGTAATATTTATATAACATAATACAGCTTATACATTTAACCTAAAGGTAGTTTTATATCAGTTTTATACACAGCACCCTCAGACAGACAGTACAGTACTGTAATCAGACAGGTAATATTTATATTATATAATACAGCTTATACATGTAACCTAAAGGTAGTTTTATATCATTGTTATACACAGCACCCTCAGACAGACAGTACAGTAATCAGACAGGTAATATTTATATGTAATAATACAGCTTATACATGTAACCTAAAGGTAGGTTTATATTATTTTTATACACAGCACTCTCAGACAGACAGTACAGTAATCAGACAGGTAATATTTATATTATGTAATACAGCTTATACATGTAACCTAAAGGTAGTTTTATATCATTTGTATACACAGCACCCTCAGACAGACAGTACAGTAATCAGACAGGTGATATTTATATATTATATAATACAGCTTATACATGTAACCTAAACATAGTTTTATATCATTTGTATACACAGCACCCTCAGGTAATATTTATATTATATAATACAGCTTATACATGTAACCTAAAGGTAGTTTTATATCATTTTTATACACAGCACCCTCAGACAGACAGTACAGTACTGTAATCAGACAGGTAATATTTATATTATATAATACAGCTTATACATGTAACCTAAAGGTAGTTTTATATCATTGTTATACACAGCACCATCAGACAGACAGACAGTACAGTAATCAGACAGGTAATATTTATATTATATAATACAGCTTATACATGTAACCTTAAGGTAGTTTTATATATTTTTTATGCACAGCACCCCCAGACAGACAGTACTGTAATCAGACAGGTAATATTTATATGTAATAATACAGCTTATACATGTAACCTAAAGGTAGTTTTATATCATTTTTATACACAGCACCCTCAGACAGTACTGTAATCAGACAGGTAATATTTATATGTAATAATACAGCTTATACATTTAACCTAAAGGTAGTTTTATATCATTTTTATACACAGCACCCTCAGATAGTACTGTAATCAGACAGGTAATATTTATATGTAATAATACAGCTTATACATGTAACCTAAAGGTAGTTTTATATCATTTTTATACACAGCACCCTCAGACAGACAATACTGTAATCAGACAGGTAATATTTATATTATATAATACAGCTTATACATTTAACCTAAATGTAGTTTTATATCATTGTTATACACAGAACCCTCAGACAGACAGTACTGTAATCAGACAGGTAATATTTATATTATATAATACAGCTTATACATGTAACCTAAAGGTAGTTTTATATCATTTTTATACACAGCACCCTCAGACAGACAGTACAGTACTGTAATCAGACAGGTAATATTTATATTATATAATACAGCTTATACATGTAACCTAAAGGTAGTTTTATATCATTGTTATACACAGCACCATCAGACAGACAGACAGTACAGTAATCAGACAGGTAATATTTATATTATATAATACAGCTTATACATGTAACCTAAAGGTAGTTTTATATAATTTTTATGCACAGCACCCCCAGACAGACAGTACTGTAATCAGACAGGTAATATTTATATGTAATAATACAGCTTATACATGTAACCTAAAGGTAGTTTTATATCATTTTTATACACAGCACCCTCAGACAGTACTGTAATCAGACAGGTAATATTTATATGTAATAATACAGCTTATACATTTAACCTAAAGGTAGTTTTATATCATTTTTATACACAGCACCCTCAGATAGTACTGTAATCAGACAGGTAATATTTATATGTAATAATACAGCTTATACATGTAACCTAAAGGTAGGTTTATATCATTTTTATACACAGCACCCTCAGACAGACAGTACTGTAATCAGACAGGTAATATTTATATTATATAATACAGCTTATACATTTAACCTAAATGTAGTTTTATATCATTGTTATACACAGAACCCTCAGACAGACAGTACTGTAATCAGACAGGTAATATTTATATTATATAATACAGCTTATACATGTAACCTAAAGGTAGTTTTTGCATTTTGAACAAAAAACAAACAAACCAAAGACGTAGGCAGAGTGTGACTTACTACTAGCAGGGAAAAATTGTCATTTTTAATAATATTTAAATAAAAAAATCTGGATTTTGAAATAATTCTGAATTTTGGAATTCTGGATTTTTAAATGTATATAGTATAAACCTGCAGGTATGACTTGAAATCCCCAGCTTTTACACTAAAGGTGACTGGATTTAATAAGTCAGTTACAAATTGGTTAATTATGGATAGCCAACTTACTATAATTCTAAGAGCAAGTCAGCTATTTTATTTAATAATAGACATTTACCAACAATGTGAATCAGTTATGAATGCTGACTTTACAGCTGACTTTCATTTACAAAATAACTGACTAGGAGCTTTTTCTTAAATTTATCTATTTTACACAAGTTTTCTTAACTGGCTCAAAGGGACATTGTACACTAGATTTTTCTTTGCATAAATGTTTTGTAGCCCATCTGGTAGTGTTTTTGTAAATATGTAGAGTTTCTTATTTTTAAATAACATTGTGCTGATTTTAAGACTCATAACCAAGCCCCAAAGTATCAGATGTAGAACCAGGTCTACAGACTCCTGCTGCTCCTGATAGTCTAAAGAGTCTTTTCACATGCAGGGGGGGGGTGCGCTTCATGATTTCCCAGTCCCTTTAACTGGGTGTGTCAGCCTAACCTCATCAACTGGAAGCTTCTATGTAAGATTTTAAAATATTTTATACTGGATGTTTAGTCGGTATCTGTGCATATTCTTCTTTAAAATAGTGTCTATTACATGCAATATGAAACTTGGTGTACACTGTCCCTTTAACAGTCAATGCATACTCACACCACTATGAATAGACTCCAAAGTTTACTCTAGAATAGTGATGCTAACCTTGGCAACCCAGATGTTTTGAAACTACATTTTCCATGATGCTTAGGCAGTCTAGTTGAGCATCATGGGAAATGTAGTTCTGAAACATCAGGGGCGTAAAGGGTAGCCGTCACTGCTCTAGAAGCTACCCTGTTAGGTAACACCAGTAAATAAGTTATATTATTCTATCCTATAATATAAAAGGCCAGGTGTGTTTGTCCAAAGCTGTCATGCGCAGTAGAGACAGCACGAGAACAAACACACCTGGCCTTGAAACACACCTGATGGTCTGCTGTCTGCCACGAGTGCGAGAACGGTGGGCGGGGCCGGACGGGGATGGGCTGGGCCAATTGCAACGGGCATGACGGGACTAGAGCGGCTGTGGTGGTGGGCGTGGCCGGGCGGGTTGGTTATGGTCATTAGAGAGAGCGGGCAAAAGAGGGGGGGAAAGAGAGCAAAAGAGAGGGGGGAAAGAGAGCAAAAGAGAGGGGGAGAGAGAGCAAAAGAGAGGGGGGAGAGAGAGCAAAAGAGAGGGGGGAGATAGAGAGCAAAAGAGAAAAGGGGAAAGAGAGAGCAAAAGAGAGGCGGAAGATAGAGAGAGAGCAAAAGAGAGGGGGAGAGAGCAAAAGAGAGAGGGAGAGAGAGCAAAAGAGAGGGGGAGAGAGAGAGAGCAAAATAGAGGGGGGGAGAGAGAACAAAAGAGAGGGTGGAGATAGAGAGAGCAAAATAGAGGGGGAGAGAGAGAGCAAAAAAGAGGGGGAGAGAGAGAGCAAAAAAAGAGGGGGGAGAGAGAGCAAAAGAGAGGGGAGAGAGAGAGAGAGAGCAAAAAAGAGGGGGAGAGAGAGAGCAAAAAAGAGGGGGAGAGAGAGCAAAAGAGAGGGGAGAGAGAGAGAGCAAAAGAGAGGGGGAAGAGAGAGAGCAAAAGAGAGGGGGAGAGATAGAGAGCAAAAGAGATGGTGAGAGACAGCAAAAGAGAGGGGGAAAGAGAGCAAAAGAAAGGGGAGAGAGAGCAAAAGAGGGGGGGGGTAGAGAGAGCAAAAGAGAGGGGGAGAGAGAGAGAAAAAGAGAGGGGGAGACAGAGAGCTCAAAAGAGAAGGGGAAGAGAGAGAGCAAAAGAGAGGGTGAGAGAGAGCAAGAGGGAGGGAGAGAGCAAAAGAGAGGGGGAGAGAGAGAGCAAAATAGAGGGGGAGAGAGAGAGCAAAAGAGAGTGGGGGAGATAGAGAGAGAGCAAAAGAGAGGGGGGAGAGAGAGCAAAGAGAGGGGAGAGAGAGCAAAAGAGAGAAGGGAGAGAGAGCAAAAGAGAGGGGGGAGAGAGAGCAAAAGAGAGGGGGAGAGAGAGCAAAAGAGAGGGGAGAGAGAGAGAGCAAAAGAGAGGGGGAGAGAGCAAAAAAGAAAGGGAGAGAGAGAGCAAAAAAAGAGGGGGAGAGAGAGCAAAAGAGAGGGGAGAGAGAGAGAGCAAAAAAAGAGGGGGAGAGAGAGAGAGCAAAAAGGAGGGAGAGAAAGAGCAAAAGAGAGGGGATAGAGAGAGCAAAAGAGAGGCGGGGAGAGAAAGAGAGCAAAAGAGAGGGGTTAGAGAGAGAACAAAAGAGATGGGGAGAGAGAGAGCAAAAGAGAGGGGGAAGAGAGAGAGCAAAAGAGAGGGGGAGAGATAGAGAACACAAGAGAGGGGGAGACAGAGAGCTCAAAAGAGAAAGGGAAGAGAGAGAGCAAAAGAGAGGGTGAGAGAGAGAGAGCAAGAGGGAGGGAGAGAGAGAGCAAAAGAGAGGGAGGAGAGAGAGCAAAAGAGAGGGGGAGAGAGAGCAAAAAAGAAGGGGAGAGAGAGAGCAAAAAAGAGGGGGGGGAGAGAGCAAAAGAGAGGGGAGAGAGAGAGCAAAAAAGAGGGGGATAGAGAGAGAGCAAAAAGGAGGGGGGAGAGAGCAAAAGAGAGGAGAGAGAGAGAGAGCAAAAGAGAGGCGGGAGAGAAAGAGAGCAAAAGAGAGGGGTTAGAGAGAGAACAAAAGAGATGGGGAGAGAGAGAGCAAAAGAGAGGGGGAAGAGAGAGAGCAAAAGAGAGGGGGAGAGATAGAGAATACAAGAGAGGGGGAGACAAAGAGCTCAAAAGAGAAGGGGAAGAGAGAGAGCAAAAGAGAGGGTGAGAGAGAGAGAGAGCAAGAGGGAGGGAGAGAGAGAGCAAAAGAGAGGGGGGAGAGAGGGGATAGAGAGAGAGCAAAATAAATGGGGAGAGAGATTGAATGCAAAAGAGAGGGGAGAGAGAGAGCAAAAGAAATTTGAAGAGAGATTGAATGCAAAAGAGAGGGGAGAGAGAGCGCAAAAGAGAGGGGGGAGACAGAGAGCAAAAGAGAGGGGGGAGAGAGAGAGTAAGGAGTGGGACCGCTGTACTGCAAAAAATGGCCCGTGTACATGGGCTTTAGGACTAGTTTATTATAATTTGTAGGTGATGCATTTCATAACCCAATAGCATAACCCAATAGCATATACTGAGAGACTGATGTAATGTTATTTGCGACAAAAACTGTAGCACATTCTGCTAGCAATAAAATTGGTAGATACAAACTCATATAAAAATATAGTTGGTAAATATTTATATAAAATGTACCTTTGTTGTATTTCTACATTTTCTTTCTTGTTTCTTGCTGGTTCTCCTGTGGGGGAACTGATGTTTCTGCCTGGGGAGGTCACCTCTGGGGTCGTTTCTTTTGCCATATCCTGATCACAGCTGCCCCGTTCAGTTTTTCTCCATTTTGCTCTGCGATTTTGGAACCAAACCTGTTTTTGTTTGAGAGGGGGAAGAGGCAGTGTATTTATATATGTGTACTGCAAGCAGGGAATTATTTTGCATGCATATATTGGTAAAACTGCTTCAAGTAAAAGCCCTAAGTGGTTTAGTGTTATCATTTTTCTCTGCACGTGCATGTGAAGCATAGCTAGATATTTAAATACTGCAGCTGCTCAGAGTGCCAGTGGGACTTTTATCATATCAGGAATTATGCAAATTGAGTCATTACCAGATGATACAAGTACCTGAGTCTCTCTGAGCAAGTGCTGTGTTTAAAATGTCGGACCATACGTACACTCTTGAAACAACTATAACTTTTACTAAAAACATTTTTGCTAATACATGTATATAGCAAAAATACTTCTAATCAAAACTGAAATACACAGTTTGCATTTCCAATTTTGGCTGGAACGTCCCTTTAAAGGGACATTAAAGTCATCTTCACATATGTATATAGTAGATATAGGAAGCTAAGAACTGCAAGAGCTATATACAAAATAAATGTATTGAAAACATTTAAACTGTAATTTTTGCATTCCAGTGACATACTTGTTCACTTGCCTAGTCAGTATGTCCATCTTATCTCCTGTACTTTCACTAGAGACAGACAGATATAAAGGAACTCCAGCACTGAGTTGAATGTCCCTTTTTTATATTGATAGCAATAATTTATCATTTTTATTTATTTATTTTTTATTTGTTTGTTTTTTTGCAAGTATCTATACTTCTGCTGGATGTTGAGTTATGGTAATTATAATAATAATTAATAAAGAATATATAAAAAAAACCTGCAGAGACTTGGGGTATCAATACGTTTTTTTCTATTTGTATTATTACCTACAGATCACAGTTTGTCAGTAAGTTGTGGATCTACAGACAACATGAATCTGTGATATCTACAGCAGTGAAAGGGTTATACTCCCATTGTTTTTCTGTCTGTTCACTGTATGGGTGTTTATTAGTTATCGGTAATTAATGATTCTCGTTATTATATTTAAGTATCCTTTAATCCCACGCATCGGCAATCGCTGAGTAATGAGAATCTTTAGTCTAAATTTAGGTCACTTAAGCTGAAGCTTTGTCTCTTAATTGAGCGAAGGTCAGAGCTGGAAGGATCTTTAATTGAGTTATTTTTCATTATCATATTTTAATGACTTTGCACTGGCAGACTGGGGAGAAACTCGTTCATTTCCCTATTTAGGGTTTTGTTTGACAACATCAGGCTTGTATCTGCTGTACATTAATCATCATTGAGAAGGTGAGAAGTCCTGCAAAGCACTGATCAACCTGCCTATCTGATGTCTCAGTTCAGGCTCCACCCATGTCCTCACTCTCCACCAATCACCACAGACTAGGTCAGAATTACTTTTATATCTGTCCTTATAATAATTTGAACCCAGTCTGTAATGTACAAATTGCAATATGTTTAGTATCTGCCAATAACCTGCAACATTTTGTTGACAAAAAGGAATCACTCTGAAAGCAAATGGGCATTTTAAGTGAAGCAGATATCTAATTTGTTTGAAATTTGAAGACATATTCTTTTGGAACTCAAAGAATCATCTAAGCAAGTAAAAAAAAATAGGTTTGGTTTAAGAAGAATCAGTGTAAATGAACATACTGAATAGAATTTAATTCTTTTCAAGAAATTGAATCAGACTAGGTTGATATTTGACCATCTTGAGGTCACAAATGAGTGAAGAAACAAATGCAATTTGTGTTTGGGGAAAAAGGAGTTTTAATATATCACCTATTCTTTAACCATGTTCATATGCATATAATACATTTTTGTAAATATAAAAATATATCTAACGTTATTATAAAATCTAAATTTTTTTGTAACAGTTCTCAATTTTATAAAACAAAAAACTCTCTAATTGAATTGAAGACAAATAAGAATGTGTAAAATATTACTAAATGATAAAATATAAAAAGCAAAGTTAAGATTTATTTAACCATTAGACTGCTAGAAAGGTTTAGATGCATTCATAGCAACCAAAAAAAGCTGCACTCCATTTCTAAGAGCTAAGTAGATAACTCTATCCATACCAGTGTGAACCAAGTTAAAGAAAAATGGGTAAAATATTGGACCAACGCTCCTATTCTAAAATGCAAGCCATCATTTACTACCAGCTTGCATAGCCAAAGCCAGTTCAATGTGGTTATTAAACAAAAATTGTGGACCCACTACTGTTTAACAGTGTGGAAATAAGTCTGTAGATTATTTTTATAATCATCTTTGAAATTACTTTTCACTGTATGAACTTGGTCCAAAGTAAGTTTAAAAAAAAAATATATATATACTGTATATCTATCTATCTATCTATCTATCTATCCATCTCTCTCTCTCTCTCTCTCTCTCTCTCTTTATATATATATACATACATACATACATACACACTGTATATAACCAGGCTCCAGTTTGAAATTAAACATTTTGAATAAATTAAGTCAACTTATCAGCTGAGTTTAAAGGGACATGATACCCAAATATTGAAGCACTTGAAAGTGATGCAGCATAGCTGTAAAAAGCTGACTAGAAAATATCACCTGAATATCTCTATGTAAAAAAGGAATATATTTTATCTCAAAATGTCCAAAGTATTCTTCACACCCCACTGTAAAGAGAGTTTAAGCAGCCAGTCAGGATACTTGTCCCAGGACTTGCAACGGAGTATGCATCTGGAATGTGCAGGCACAGTCATTCTTTTTTCCTATTCAGTTTAAGTAAGTTCTATGAAATCTCATGAGATTTCAGTGAAATCTCATGAGATCCCAGCAAAGGCAAAGCATTACCTCAGCATTGCTGATGCTGATTGGCTATTGTTTTTTTTTTGTTTGTTTGTTTGTTTGTTTTTTTCACCTTGCAGCTGGACAGCAGCTGAAGAATAACTGTTTACACAACACTTACTCTGGTGAGCTGAAGATTTTGTTGAGGCAAAATATCTTCCTTTTTTACATAGAGATGTGCAGGTGATATTTTCTTGTCAGCTTTTTACAGTTATGTTGCATCACTTTCATGTGCTTCAGTATTTGGGTATCATGTCCCTTTAAGCAACTTCAGCAAACTGTTTGCCTGGAGCCAGGTCTCCTGGACTGTCGTTTACAAGATAGACTCCCTAGTTTCTTTTGCTAGTTTTAGAAAATCAAGTTTAAGCACAAATATTCTCACTACAAATGTGTTGTTATTAGGATTGACATTTGGTAATAATATCTTTCACTAAACACATCCTTCATTTCTGCGTGCCATAGTAAATATGGTGCTATTGATTATTGCCTCTTACAGATCAATAATCCTTTCTAATGATAAACCTTACTAACAGTAATGTGCAATGTGGGTCTTACTGACAGTGAAATCTATTTCTTTACTCACTGCTCTAAATAAGAAGCTAGAAGCAGGTGCTACTTTGGTGACTTCAGAACAGCAAATATGATGTTCATAAAACTACTTAAAGGCACATGACATCTAAAATGTTTCTTTCATGATTCAGATAGAGCAAACATGATTATACCCAGAGATCCAAGGGGAACTCATGAACTAATGAACAGGGTTATCATTATTATTATTAATAATAATAATAATAATAATAATAAAAAAAGATAATAAAAAGATAATGTGATAGAGCATTTTATTATTGCACTATTGCTTGCATATAACCATGTATTTAACCCCTGAAATGGGGTTAAAAGGGAAACTCAAGTCAAAATTAAACTTTCATGATTCAGATGGAGCATACAATTTTAAACAACTTTCCAAATTACTTCCATTAACAAAATGTGCACAGTGTTTTTATATTTACACTTTTTGAGTCATCAGCTCCTACTGAGCATGTGCAAGAATTCACAGAATATACTTATATGCATTTGTGATTGGCTGATGGCTGTCACGTGATACAGGGGGAGTGGAAATAGACATAACTGACAGACTAAGTGATATTTCATTGTCTTTTTATCATGCATTTGTTGATTATACAAATCTACTGTATTTACTGGTCCTTTAACACATGGGGCAGATTTAACAAATGGCGGGGGGGACATGATTTGACATTGATAAATGCATATACACTGTCGGCATTTATCATTGCACAAGCATTTCTTGTGAAATGCTTTTGCAATGCCGCCCCCTGCACATTTGCGGCCAATCAGCCGCTAGCAGGGTGTCAATCATCCCGATCTTATCTGATCTGGATGATTCCAGTCCACCACCTCAAAGGTGGTGAATGAGTTAAGGAGCATCGGTCTTATGACCGCTGCTTCTTAACTCCTGATTTTGGCGAGCCGGAAGGCTCACGCGAAATGAGCAGCATACACTGCTTAATCAATCTGCCCCATAGTGAAAATTGCTTAATTCTCTTTTTATCCTTTGCTGAAGGAACAGCAATGCACTACTGGGAGATAGCTTAACATGCCTATGAGCCAATCACAAGAGGTATATGTGCATGGCCACCAATCACCAGCTTAGAGCTAGCTCCCTGAAGTGCATTGCTGCTCACTAATCTATCTAGGTATGCTTTACATTAAAGGATACCAATAGAGCAAAGTAAATTTGATAGCAGAAGTAAATTAAAATGTCTCTTAAATTTGCATGTGCTATCTGAACCATAAAAGTTTTATGTCTCTTTATTATTATTTTTATTATTAATATTAATAATAACAATAAAAATATATACATGTTCAGAACTCCTTTCATTTTGCGCTCCACGTGTAAAACAAAAAAATTACATATTACCCAACTTATAGTTGGATAGTTTAGATAGTTGTCTATCTATAACATGCCAATAAAGCTTGTTTTGTATTGTATTAAATTGATAGACGTTACCTGTCACCGTAAGCAAAGACTCTCACAGAGGCACTAATATTTTTCCACAAAAGCTTGTTGGAGATCACTTCTTTATACAAAACATTCCCTGATTACAAAACCTTTGTGGTTACCCTACAGCGCCTGACTGTGTGTGAGATGGAGGGGGGATACGGCCGTGTTTATTGTCCCTCTGATATCTCATCCAACCCCCTCCAGGCCTATAATTAGCCGATTCATCTCACTTTACTCTGCAAGGAGAAGTGAAGGGGGGGTGTACGAGTGATTGGAGGGGATTCAACTTCATTACATATCTGACCCCAGAAATCCTACTAAATTGTCATAAATAGCAAGAAACAGAAGCAAAACACTGCACTAAACAAATATAAGATATACACAACCCCATAATGTGGTGAACTGCGCTGAAGACAATTGTCACGTAACAACACTAATAGTAGCACAACTACACACATGATAGGTAAATATGTATCAGGTCTTTTTTTTTGTAAAATAGATGTTTCTGTACTGAGAAAAAGAATGACTTTTGTTTTTATGCTTGTGAGCCGTGTCACCGTAAACCAACAGAACCTGTGGAAGTGTTGTTATCAGCCAATGAGCTTCGGTTCCATGGGCCAGTATTGCACAGTCATGCACATTTTATTCGTTTCAAACTCAAAATAAACAGTTTTAACTTTACCTTTTTTTCATATAAAATATTTAACATTTAAAGAGTGACTTTTTAGGCGTATGAAGCTTTTAGATATTAAAGGGAATTCTTTAATGATTCAGATGGAGCATGCAATTTTTAACAACTTTCTAATTTACTTCTATTATCACATTTTCTTTGTTCTCCTGGTATCTTTTGTTGAAAAGTAGAACCGTAAGCTTAGGAGTCAGCCCATTTCTGGAGCACTATTTGGCAGCAGTTTTGCAAGATTGTTATTCATTTGCAGAGCACTAGAGGGCAGCACTATTTCCTGTCATATAGTGCTCCAGATGCCTACCTAGGTTCTTCAACACAGAATATAATTGGAACAAAGCAAATTTGATAATAGAAGTAATTTGGAAACTTTAAAAAAAAAATGGTATAATCTGTCTGAATCACAAAAGAAACATTTTTGGGTTTCATATTCCTTAAAGGGACACTGAACCCAATTTTTTTCTTTCGTGATTCAGATAGAGCATGAAATTTTAAGCAACTTTCTAATTTACTCCTATTATCAAATTTTCTTCATTCTCTTGGTATCTTTATTTGAAATGCAAGAATGTAAGTTTAGATGCCGTTTTTGGTGAACAACCTGGGTTGTTGGTGGATAAATTAATCCACCAATAAAAAAACTGCTGTCCAGAGTCCTGAACCAAAAAAAAAACAGCTTAGATGCCTTCTTTTTCAAATAAAGATAGCAAGAGAACGAAGAAAAATTGATAATAGGAGTAAATTAGAAAGTTGCTTAAAATTGCATGCTCTATCTGAATTATGAAAGAAAAAAATTAGATTCAGTGTCCCTTTAAGCATATCTTTAGCTGACAGTACAATTAGTGCAAGATTTGCAGTGTTATGCAATGGCATATATATTTTTCTTCAAAAATGATTTAAGTAAGTTCAAGCAGCAATAAGGTATGATATATTTGAAAATATAAACAATTATGCTAAAATTACATTCTATTTTAGTCAGCAATGCATATAAATCATTACATATACTATGTAATCGTATAGAACAATTTAGCTATCTAAATATAATTTATCTGGCCCTGGCCATTAAATAACCAAACATGAAACATAATATACATATTTACATATATATATTTTTTAAATAATCTATTTTAATATGTAATATTGCTTGGGAGTGTTCTTTCTCTGCATAAAAAACCCTAATATTTATGATTATATTTCCTAAGGAAATAATTTTATGATGTAACTTTATAAATAGAACAAAATAATATGACATTTATTTTTAAATAAATAAATTTTAAAAAAATGACAACCACTTTGCAAATAAAAAAGCAATCTAATTACAGCACGTAAAAACTCCTGACAGGACTAGAATACAGGCTCTGATATGGCTGCTATTCAGAGAACTGTGATAATGCTGAGCTTGGGACAGAAGCTTTATTTTTTTTCCAGAGCAAGTAAATGGATGTTCTCTGATGCAATCCAGTACCTTAGAGACGCGGACAAATTAGTGTAGAACATTATCACTAGTTAATTATGAATGACCGATTAATCAAGCTAATCTAATATTCCACATTATGTTGATGTTATTAAAGTGCACTGTGAAAGTGACAGATAGCCTTCATTTGCTCTCAGTGGCCAAATGTGCTCTCTGAACTGATGTGAGGAGCGTGTCTGAGAGAGAGAGGGGGGATCTCAGTCATATGTTGTGTGTAGGGTCTTGGAGCAGCTAAAAAAACCATCATAGAGACTGCATTCTGACAGCAATATGATGCTAGGGCTGCATAGTTTCAGCCTGTGGAATTGGCACAGAGTATGGCTTATTTTAATGACATTTATTTGAGATATATATATATATATATATATATATATATATATTTATATATATATATATATATATATATATATATATATATATATATATATATATATATATATACTATATATATATATTAAATAAAATATATTTTATTAAAATAGTTTTTTTTAATAATAAAATATAAAAAATAAGAATTCTCACTAAAACAGGGGTCCCTTCAATTTTCTTTCCTATTTGTTGGGGCATTGTTAGGAAGAGGATAACAATGGATGAAACCCCAAGCCTTTTTTCGGTGGAGACCAATATCCTTAGTTCTTTACTATGTCACAATTACATTTGCTAGGCTAGTAATCCATCACTGGGTATAAATGTTCTTTGTATATGGAATTACATGTGTGATTATATTATATTTAATTGCAATATTAAGGTAGGGTTACATGCTCTAGAATAGATATGGGATTATAGGCAATTTACATTATAAGTGGTTTCCTAGGAATAACCAAGTGAGGTGGAATCTGGTTATGGGTCATTTAATTTTTGTTACTTAGTCTCTAGCCCCAGATATATATATATGGAAGGAACCTCTCTAACAATCTGGTTTTATTTCCATTAACAATGTTTCATCCTGTTTAGCTCTATTTTTTAGGGGAAATATTTGATCAGTAGAATATTAGGTAACACGTTACTTGTGACTGTCACCCACTTGAGAGAAAGCTACTTGTTTTCCTATAAATATTTATCTTGCATAGATCTAACCTTTATGTACTGTTGTGGTTGTTCCCACAGTTTCAGTAGGACCTGTTTGGTATATAAAATATTAAACATGGGACCTTGATAATTATGATACCTTCATCGTATTGACATGGGCGTCTAGCTGGGGAGGCCAAAAAAAAGACAAATTGTAAGCTTTTAGGGCAATGAGGTTCCTTCATCATAAATCCTTCAGTAGATTAACTCATGAAGGGATGTGATGTCCTGCAAGCTTAAGGGACACTGAACCCAATTTTTTTCTTTCATGATTCCGATAGAGCATAAAATTTTAAGCAACTTTCTAATTTACTCCTATTATCAAATTTTCTTCATTTTCTTGGTATCTTTATTTGAAATGCAAGAATCTAAGGTCAGATGCCGGCTCATTTTTGGTGAACAACCTGGGTTGTTCTTGCTGATTGGTGGATACATTCATCCACCAATAAAAAAAAAAAGCGCTGTCCAGAGTTTGAACCAAATAAAAAGCTTATTCTTTTTCAAATAAAGATAGCAAGAGAACGAAGAAAAATTGATAATAGGAGTAAATTAGAAAGTTGCTCAAAATTGCATGCTCTATCCGAATCACAAAATAATAAATTTGGGTATAGTGTCCCTTTATGACCATATTCCTTATTAGTTAGCCATTTAAAGTTTCATCTTTTCATTGCTGCTGTTAATTTTGGCAAAGAAAAAGAAAATTCTTTGAATACTCTGTTACTATCCAATTTCTACTTCAATATATTCAAATGATTAAACGAATAATGTCACATCTCAATGTTAAAAACACAGTATTTCTTGTTTTATTCTCTTATATGTTATGAAATGTATATTGGACAGTTTAAACTGTGAGTACCATATTAGTATTAAGAAATTGTAGTGTTCATTCATTTTTAAATACAGTATATTATATATATATATATATATATATATATATATATATATATATATATATTCATTTATTGTTGGGTGGTGGACAAGGGCCACTAAGCCCAGACGCCAATTTATCATTCCATTTTTTGCAATTAATGACACAACCAGAACCTAGATTTTGACAACAGTTGTAAATAAACATAACCATATTTAGATTGCCAGTTTTACTATTGCATAAAATATTAAGTTTAATTAATTATCAGCATAGTCTTACCAATATCAGTGCCTTTGTAGAACACATTTACAGTTTATTCTCTATAAAATAGCACTTCTCAATGTTACTCTTCAATGTATCCTGTGTGACTCGGTTCTTTGATAGGTACAGACCAATCATTTTCTTCTATGTTGGTCCAATTTAATAATAGATTACCCCCCTAATAAGGCCCTAATGTAATAATAATAATGTGAGATATTGAAATGACCTTGTGGATAATTGTAAATGGGCCATGCATTTGAAAAAAATGAAGAGAAAGGTATAATGGAGTTGCCCCTTAGATTGGTTTATATAAAACATCTGTTATATAGACTGTGTTTTAGGAATTTTGACTGTTACAAAGTATTTTCCTCTTTCTCAGTAAGAAAGCTGCAGCTAATCAAGAATGTCAAGATAAATGGACATGGACATATGAAAAAGAATGAGCTTAAAAGGGGTATAAAAGGGTAAAAAGAGGAGGTGTATTTAGGGGTATAAAGAGGAAGGGTAAAAAGAGAAGGTTATGAAGAGAATAGCTACAAAGCAGAGGGTGTAAAGAAAAGGCATAAAAATTGAGGATTGGTAAAAAGGGAAGGGGTAAAAAGAGGAGAGATATAAAGAGAAGTGGTATAAAGAGGTAAAAAGAGGAGGGATATAAAGTGGATGAGTATAAAGCAGAGGGGTATAAAGAGGAGGGGTGTAAAGAGAAGGGGTATAAATGGGTAAAAAAGAGAAGGTTATAAAGAGGATTAGTAAAAAGCAGAGGCATAAAAAGAGGAGGGGTATAAAGAGAAGGGATATAAAAAGGATGAGTATAAAGTAGAGAATATAAAGAGGAAGGGTATAAAAAGAAGGGATATAAAAAGGATGAGTATAAAGTAGAGAAGTACAAAGAGGAAGGGTATAAAGAGAAGTAGTATAAAGGGGTAAAAAGAGGAGGTGTATAAAGCAGAGGGATATAAATAGAATGGGTATAAATGTGTAAAAAATAGAAGGTTATAAAGATGATGAGTAAAAAGCAGAGGTATAAAAAGAGGAGGGGTATAAAGCAGAGGGGTATAAAGAGAATGGGTATAAATAGGTAAAAAAGAGGTTATAAAGGGGATGAGTAAAAAGCAGAGGCATAAAAAGAAGAGGGGTAAAAAGAGGAGGGGTATAAAGCAGTAGCGTATAAAGAGGAGGGGTATACATGGGTAAAAAGAGAAAGTATATAAAGATGATTTGTATAAAGTAGAGGCGTATAAAGAGGATGAGTATGAAGTGGAGGGGTAAAAACTGAAGGGGCATAAAGGGTAAGGAGGATAAAGAGGATTAGTTTAAAGTGGAGGGGTAAAAAGAGAAGGGACACAAAGAGGATTAGTATAAAGTGGATGGGTGTAAAGAAAGGGGTATAAAGAGGATGAGTGCAAAGGGGAGGGGTATAAGGAAAGGGACACAAAGAGGATTAGTATAAAGCGGAGGAGTATAAAGAAAAGGGTATAAAGAGGATGTGCGTAAAGGGGACGGGTATGCAGAGGAGTATAAAGAAAGGGGTATAAAGTGGATGAGAGTAAAGCGGAGGGGTAAAAAGAGAAGGGGCACAAAGGATTAGTATAAAGAGAATGGGTATAAAGAGCATGAGTATAAAATGGAAGGGTAAAAAGAGAAGCGGTATAAAGGGTAAAGAAGATAAAGAAAAGGGGTATAAAGAGGATGAGTATAAATCAGAGGGGTATAAAGTGTAAGGAGGATAGAGAGGAGGGGGTGTAAAGAAGATAATGTGGAGGGGTAAAAACTGAAGGGGCATAAACGACAAGGAGGTTAAAGAGGATGAGTAAAAAGTGGAGGGTTAAAAAACTGAAGAGGTATAAAAAGAATGGAGGATAAATAGGAGGGGTATAAAGAGAATTAGTATAAAGCAGAGGGGCATAAAGGGTAAGGAGGATAAAGAGGATGACTATAAAGTGGAGGGCTAAAAACTGAAGGGGCATAAAGGGTAAGGAGGATAAAGAGGATGAGAATAAAGTGGAGGGGTAAAAAAACTGAAGAGGTATAAAGGGAATGGAAGATAGAGAGGAGGGGTATACAGAGAATTAGTATAGAGCAGAAGGGTATAAAACAGAAGGGGTATAAAGGGTAAAGAAGAAACAGAATAGAGTTATAAAAAGGAGGATAAAAAGGAGTGGTCTAAAGAGGATGAGTATAAAGCAGAGAGGTGTAGAGAGGAGGGGTATACAGGGTAAGGAGGAGAAAGAGTAGGGATATAAAAAGAAGGGAAGATGAAGTAGAGTAGTATAAAGAAGAGAGGTTAAAACTGAAGTGGTATGAAGAGTAGGGATAAAAAGAGTGTTATTATTCACATATGCCAATTAAGGAGCATAAAGAGGATGAGTATAAAACAGAGGGGTATAAAGAGGAATAATATAAAACAGAGGGGTATAAAGAGGAATAATATAAAACAGAGAGGTATAAAGAGGATGAGTATAAAACAGAGGGGTATAAATAGGATAAGTATAAAACAGAGGGGTATCAAGAGGATGAGTATAAAACAGAGGGGTATAAAGAGGAATAATATAAAACAGAGGGGGTATAAAGAGGAATAATATAAAACAGAGGGGTATAAAGAGGATAAGTATAAAACAGAGGGGTATAAAGAGGAATAATATAAAACAGAGGGGTATAAAGAGGAATAATATAAAACAGAGAGGTATCAAGAGGATGAGTATAAAACAGAGGGGTATAAATAGGATAAGTATAAAACAGAGGGGTATCAAGAGGATGAGTATAAAACAGAGGGGTATAAAGAGGAATAATATAAAACAGAGGGGTATAAAGAGGAATAATATAAAACAGAGGGGTATAAAGAGGATAAGTATAAAACAGAGGGGTATAAAGAGGAATAATATAAAACAGAGGGGTATAAAGAGGAATAATATAAAACAGAGAGGTATCAAGAGGATGAGTATAAAACAGAGGGGTATAAAGAGGAATAATATAAAACAGAGGGGTATAAAGAGGAATAATATAAAACAGAGGGGTATAAAGAGGATAAGTATAAAACAGAGGGGTCTAAAGAGGAATAATATAAAACAGGAGTATAAAGAGGATAAGGATAAAACAGAGGGGTCTAAAGAGGAATAATATAAAACAGATGGGTATAAAGAGGAAAAATATAAAACAGAGGGGTATAAAGAGGATGAGTATAAAATGGAGGGGTATAAAGAGGATGAGTATAAAACAGAGGGGTATAAAGAGGAATAATATAAAACAGAGGGGGTAATAAAGCGGAATAAATAAAACAGAGGGGTATAAAGAGGAATAATATAAAACAGAGGGGTATAAAGAGGAATAATATAAAACAGAGGAGTATAAAGAGGAATAATATAAAACAGAGGGGTATAAAGAGGAATAATATAAAACAGAGGGGTATAAAGAGGAATAATATAAAACAGAGGAGTATAAAGAGGAATAATATAAACAGAGGGGTATAAAGAGGAATAATATAAAACAGAGGAGTATAAAGAGGATGAGTATAAAACAGAGGGGTATAAAGAGGATGAGTATAAAACAGAGGGGTATAAAGAGGAATAATATAAAACAGAGGGGTATAAAGAGGATGAGTATAAAACAGAGGGGTATAAAAAGGATTAGTATAAAACAGAGGGGTACAACGAGGATGAGTATAAAACAGAGGGGTATAAAGAGGATGAATATAAAACAGAGGGGTATAAAGAGGATGAGTATAAAACAGAGGGTATAAAAAGGATGAGTATAAAACAGAGGGGTATAAAGAGGATGAGTATAAAACAAAGGGGTATAAAGAGGAATAATATAAAACAGAGGGGTATAAAGAGGAATAATATAAAACAGAGGAGTATAAAAAGGATGAGTATAAAACAGAGGGGTATAAAGAGGATGAGTATAAAACACAGGGGTATAAAGAGGATGAGTATAAAACAGAGGGGTATAAAAAGGATGAGAATAAAACAGAGGGGTATTAAAAGGATGAGTATAAAACGGAGGGGTATAAGAGGTTGAGTATAAAACGGAAGGGTATAAAGAGGATGAATATAAAACACAGGGGTATAAAGAGGATGAGTATAAAACAGAGGGGTATTAAAAGGATGAGTATAAAACGGAGGGGTATAAAGAGGATGAGTATAAAACGGAAGGGTATAAAGAGGATGAATATAAAACAGAGGGGTATAAAGAGGATGAGTATAAAACAGAGGGGTATAAAGAGAAATAATATAAAACAGAGGGGTATAAAGAGGAATAATATAAAACAGAGGGGTATAAAGAGGATGAGTATAAAACAGAGGGGTATCAAGAGGATGAGTATAAAACAGAGGGGTATAAAGAGGAATAATATAAAACAGAGGGGTATAAAGAGGAATAATATAAAAAAGAGGGGTATAAAGAGGATAAGTATAAAACAGAGGGGTCTAAAGAGGAATAATATAAAACAGGAGTATAAAGAGGATAAGGATAAAACAGAGGGGTCTAAAGAGGAATAATATAAAACAGATGGGTATAAAGAGGAATAATATAAAACAGAGGGGTATAAAGAGGATGAGTATAAAATGGAGGGGTATAAAGAGGATGAGTATAAAACAGAGGGGTATAAAGAGGAATAATATAAAACAGAGGGGGTATAAAGCGGAATAATATAAAACAGAGGGGTATAAAGAGGAATAATATAAAACAGAGGGGTATAAAGAGGAATAATATAAAACAGAGGAGTATAAAGAGGAATAATATAAAACAGAGGGGTATAAAGAGGAATAATATAAAACAGAGGGGTATAAAGAGGAATAATATAAAACAGAGGAGTATAAAGAGGAATAATATAAAACAGAGGAGTATAAAGAGGAATAATATAAAACAGAGGAGTATAAAGAGGATGAGTATAAAACAGAGGGGTATAAATAGGATAAGTATAAAACAGAGGGGTATAAAGAGGAATAATATAAAACAGAGGGGTATAAAGAGGAATAATATAAAACAGAGGGGTATAAAGAGGAATAATATAAAACAGAGGGGTATAAAGAGGATGAGTATAAAACAGAGGGGTATAAATAGGATAAGTATAAAACAGAGGGGTATAAAGAGGAATAATATAAAACAGAGGGGTATAAAGAGGAATAATATAAAACAGAGGGGTATAAAGAGGAATAATATAAAACAGAGGGGTATAAAGAAGAAGAATATAAAACAGAGGGGTAAAGAGAGGAATAATATAAAACAGGGGGGTTTAAAGAGGATGAGTATAAAACGGAGGGGTATAAAGAGGATGAGTATAAAACAGAGGGGTATAAAGAGGAATAATATAAAACAGAGGGGTATAGAGAAGAATAATATAAAACAGAGGGGTATAAAGAGGAATAATAATAAAACAGAGGGGTATAAATAGGAATAATATAAAACAGATGGGTATAAAGAAGAATAATATAAAACAGAGGGGTATAGAGAGGAATAATATAAAACAAGGGGGTTTAAAGAGGAATAATATAAAACAGAGGGGTATAAAGAGGAATAATATAAAACAGAGGGGTATAAAGAGGATGAGCATAAAACAGAGGGGTATAAATAGGATGAGTATAAAACAGAGGGGTATAAAGAGGATAAGTATAAAACAGAGGGGTATAAAGAGGAATAATATAAAACAGAGGGGTATAAAGAGGAATAATATAAAACAGAGGGGTATAAAGAGGAGGGGTATAAAACAGAGGGGTATAAAGAGGAATAATATAAAACAGAGGGGTATAGAGAGGAATAATATAAAACAGGGGGTTTAAAGAGGATGAGTATAAAACAGAGGGGTATAAAGAGGATGAGTATAAAACAGAGGGGTATAAAGAGGAGGGGTATAAAACAGAGGGGTATAAAGAGGAATAATATAAAACAGAGGGGTATAGAGAGGAATAATATAAAACAGGGGGGTTTAAAGAGGATGAGTATAAAACAGAGGGGTATAAAGAGGAGGGGTATAAAACAGAGGGGTATAAAGAGGAGGGTTACGTTATCGTACAGTAAACTAAATTGTTTTTTTGGGTGCAGCAGGATAGGAGAGAAGGTAGCAGACCACCTGGCTAGTTGCACAAAAGGGGTGTGTGTGAAGGGAGAAACAATCATTTTATTTCCTTCAAGCACAAATTTGCTAAAATTGAAAAATAGCCACTCAGGAACAGGTTACTTCCAAGTAGCAAGAAGTGGGACATGACATCACCACCAGTGCAATAAGACACTTAGGAATTTTGTTATTACTAACACAAATCTAAATGAAGACTCGTGAGACTTTTTAAGCTGAGTTTGCCTGATTGTAACCCAGCTTCTGTTTTATTTCTTCAAAGTAAATTGGCTTTTAAGTCACAGAAACCCAGTCAGTGCCTCAAACTGACATTTCAGAGCAAAGCAAGTGAATATTGTACAGTTGTAGAACCCTACGGACCTCCCAGGACCCAAGGGGTCATCCCTGCAGCAGGGGTTGGAATTCAGAGTTCATACCTGTACCCTGGCTTCTGTCAGGTTGATCTTCATTGCCAGCTCTTCCCTGGTGAATACATCAGGATAATGTGTCTGAGCAAACACCGCTTCTAAGGCTTCCAGCTAGAGAGAACAAACAAAAATCAGCAGGGAGAACTTCTCTGGGCTAATTACGGAATGATTTCAAAGCAAAAGAACGCAGGGTGTTATTGGTAGGAGAGGAGCTTAGCGCATTGGGTGGGTTTTAACAAGGTATAAATAAACTATCTACTTTGACATAATTATTTTGTCTCCTTGCCTTGCTGTACAATTCTGCTGCTTTGTAATGCTGAACTAACACCATCAACCCTTGTAGTCCCACCGGTAAATTCTTGTCTATTCTAAAGTTCCTAGAGATATATAGGCACATTGCATTCCACATATCTCTATCATGCAGAGAAAAAAGACTTAAAGAATATTTTGGCATGAACAATATTTGGTAAAATCTGTTTAACGTTAAATTAAAAATGGTAGAAAGTATAACAATTTTACTGTTGTATTTTTAAGGCATATTAAACTCAGCATTTAATTTCCTGGTAAAATGTTTAAGAAAAATAAAACAACATTGCAATATACATTGAATATTTATTTTTCCTGATTTTGATGTAAAATACATCTGAATCAAGGATGAAATTGCAGTGGTCTCAGCAGAGACAGGGCCCAGAATTCTAGGGAGCCTACCCATCCAGCACTGAATAAACAGCTTGTGGAATGCGTTATTATTCAAGTATGCCAATTCATTATGTAGATTTTATGGTGGTAGAATATAACTATTAGAAGTCAGTGGTGATTTGGAAGGGATGCTGTTGAAATGAGGAGGGGGGCGTGGCACAAACTGATTCCTTGGGCCCAGTGAGGTATAGTTACGACCCTGCACTGAATATTCAATAATTTCATTACCACAAAAAAAAAAAAGAAAGAAAAAAACCTGGTTTACCATCATCGAACTTAAAGGGACACTTAACACTAAATACATTTCATGCAACTCCCTCTAATCATGGTTGCTGCCATGAAGGAACATAGGTTACGCTGCAGGTATCTAAAGAAGAGTTACTGCAATGTGCAAACACATCAGCACTGGAATGCAGTTAAAGGACCAGTCAACACAGTAGATTTGCATAATCAACAATTGCAAGATAACAAGATAATGCAATAGCACTTAGTATGAACTTCAAATGAGAAGTAGATTTTTTTTCTGACAATTTTAAAAGTTATGTATTTTTCCACTCCCCCTGAACCATGTGACAGCCATCAGCCAATCATAAATGCATACACGTACCATGTGACAGCCATCAGCATTGACAATACACACTAATTCTTGCACATGCTCAGTAGGAGCTGGTGACTCAAAATGTTTAAATATAAGAAGACTGTGCACATTTAGTTAATGGAAGTAAATTGGAAACTTGTTTAAAATGGCATGCTCTATCTGAATAATGAAAGTTTAATTTTGATTGAATGTCCCTTTAAAGACAAATTTCAACATGGCTTCATCCATGACAAGATGGAGAAGGGAGATTACCTCAATGATAAATTATTTTATTATTTATACTGCAATGCATTGGTTAGCTGCTGATAACAACAACCCCCGTGGTGCTATCTGAGGAGAGGAACCAAGCCTGGTAATAATAATTTGGTTTATTCTGCACATGAGAATATCCATGTATAAAAAAATCTAGTGCATATTAGAATTAGATAAGTACAAGGTTCCTTTGATGAAGGCTATCTAGAATAAAATAGGAAATGGAGACAATTCGGTGTCTATAGAATTTGTGCGTCTAAAGCACAAACTCTAAGACCTGAAAGATTTGTGCTGAATATATTATTAAAATAATAAATCAGTGCATTAAAAGTTATCATAAAAACTACTTGCACTTATTGTATGTATTTGATACTTCTAAGGAGAGAATAATTCCCGTGAGCATATTTCAATTTTAAATGGAAGCATTTTACAATACACTTCTATTAGCAAAAAATTTTCTAGCAAAAGAGATTTTTGTTTCAGTTATCTCTTTGTACGCTGGATGGGTGCATGCGGAGAATATGTAAATATGCTCCTTGCACCTGCATTAAAACTCTGCGCCTCTTTAGTTTGCGCAATCGCCATTTCAACATACGCCACTGCTGAGGCGTTTTAATGCAGATGCATGGAGCATATTGTACATATTTTTAGATGGATAAAAAAAGAAATAGTGATAACTTTTCACAAGAAGCATTTTTCCTAAAACAAATGTATGCAAAAATGCTTGAATTCAAAATTAAAGGGACATGAAACCCAAATTATTTATTTCATGATTTAGGTAGAACATAAAATTTTAAACAACTTTCCAGTTCACTTCTATTTTCTAATTTGTTTCATTCTCTTGGCATCATTTGTTGAAGGACCAAAAATGAACTACTGGTTGCTAACTGAACACATGAGTGAGCCAATGACAATCGGTATGTATATGCAGCCACCAATCAGCAGCTGTTCTTTGCTGCTCCTGAGCTTTCCTAGATAAACCTTTCGGCAAAGGATAACAAGAGAAGCAAGCAAATGAAATAATAGAAGTAAATTGGAAAGTTGTTTAAAATTGTATGTTCTGTCTAAATCATTAATGTCTAATTA
This sequence comes from Bombina bombina, assembly GCF_027579735.1. Lineage (NCBI taxonomy): Eukaryota > Metazoa > Chordata > Amphibia > Anura > Bombinatoridae > Bombina > Bombina bombina. Next base: position 66,252,348 of record NC_069507.1, read on the forward strand.
TGACTTTACTGTCCCTTTAAAATTTAATCATGTTTATTTCAGCTTTGACAACCATGTCTCTAATTTATTAGCTACCAGAGAATGATGCAACTATTAAAGATTCATTATATGCTCAATCAAAAGCACCAGATAAAAAAGCAAATAAATAAACACAAAACTGGGATTGAAAGTTAAAGGGATAGTCTACTCCATAATGTTTATTATTTATAAAGATAAATAATCCCTTTATTACCAGTTTTGCATAACCAACACGGTTATATTTAGAAACACACAATAGGACCAGCACATCACAGTATCCAATTCATGTAATGAAGTAGAGGAATATTTTGGTTCAACACCTGAAGGACTCCCCTTTCCACGGTCCCAGCTTTAACATCCAATAGAACACACCAGTGGCACTCAAGGTAGGTAACAGAACCTTTTATTGAGCAATGTTTCGGGGCTCCTGCCCCTTTATCAAGCTTGATAAAGGGGCAGGAGCCCCAATACGGTTATATTAATATACTTTTTTTTACCTCTGTGATTAGCCTCTGCAGACTGCCCCCTTATTTCAGTTGTTTTGACAGACTTGCATTTTAGCCAATCAGTGCTGACTCATAAATAACTCCACGGGGGTGAGTACAATGTTATCTATATAGCACATATGAACTAGGACTGTCTAGCTGTTAAAATCTGTCAAAATGCATTGGGATAAGAGGCGGCCTTTAAGGGCTTAGAAATTAGCATATGAGCCTACCTAGGGTTAGCTTTCAACAAATAATACCAAGAGAAAAAAACAAATGTGATGATAAAAGTAAATTGGAAAGTTGTTTAAAATTGCATGCCCTATCTGAATCACGAAAGTTTCATTTTGACTAGACTGTCCCTTTAATAATATTTTCATACATGAAACAATAAATCTGCTATATTTTGAAAGTACATATGAAGAAGATGAAGAATTTCCTCTAGGTGCAATAAAGAAATCAATACATTGATATTAATAAAATATTAAAATGTTATTGTGTAGAAGAATACTGTATCTCTTTCTGTTTTTCCCAAATGTAGAACAATTCTTTACCACACAGATGTATTAAAGGAACATTGTACTTGAAAATGTTCTCACCTTTAATGCGTTCCCAATAGTACATTTTACTTGCTGAAATGTATTTAATTATTTGCAAACAGATCCTTTATCTTTATTTTGCATTCAAAATGGCTGCTTTTGTCTGTAGAAGACACCATCTATACTAAAAATATAAATAACAAAGGTATTCTTGGTAGAAAAGCTAGGTAATCAGAGACAGTAGTGCTAATTAATCTCTGAGTGTTAGATAGGAGATAGACATCTTTGTATCTTGTATAGCTGGTTGTTCACAGTCATAATTAGAATTTCAAAACTATGTTCAGGTACATATAGCATTATCAGAACTGCTTTACCTGCAGCTTCAGCCCATTTTTATGAGCATTGCCTTGAGAGCAACAGGTGAAGGTTTAAAGAGCTAAAACAGTTATTTCAAATACAGAAATAAATATGAAAGAACAAGTTCCCATACATCTAATACTAGGTAGGAAGGTATAGCAAGTCATTTGGAACACATTAAGGGGGGAAAATGTTGTTGTAGAGTTTCTCTTAAGATAACAGTGTTATAAATGAAACCAACTTTGTTAGTAGCCTTAAACTTATCTTCATATCTGAAAGTCAGCTATGCTATACACAAATAACACTGATGACATCATATATGGAATATTAAACAGGACTTCCTAAGTAACCCATCAATAACAGCAAGCTGTGCCTATGAGTATATAGAAAATTTAGTCCATTCTTTTCAATCCATGGCAATACATTTGAATAAAAATAAATAAACACCCTATACCTTACATGGGGACAATCCAAAAGCAATATTCTAGTCCAGCAAAAAAACAAAAACAAAAACAAATTTACTTTCAATTATTTTTGGACTCTACACAATTGATCTCCTGAAAGTCTACTTTGGCCTGTTTCAAGCAAGATACCTTGTCTGTTTTCACAAAACGTTTTCAGTATTTACATTTTTGAGCATGCTCAGTTTACATATTAATAAAAAAAGGACTGTTTTGTGGTTTACTAAAAAGTTAACACAATTGCTCATGTCACAGGTTTAAACTATAAAACTTATACAAAACTAAAGCAGCAAAATATTGACTCATGATAGCAATTAACTGGACGTTTAAAAATGTAAATGTATACAGATGTTATTAATTGTACTCCTCATAAATTGATAGTAATGTTTAAATGGGAAAAAAATGCAATTATACTTAATCAACACTGAATTAATTTGCTGCCATGTTTTATTTTCGCATTGGTCATGTATCGTTTTCTTCCACAAATGTCAGTAAAAATTTGTGTGAAAATACTCTTGAAAATCCTACAATACTCCTGTGTCTTATTTGTTTTTTCATGTTTTTTAACTAACTTTTGAAATGATACTATTTACTTATTTGAACCATTTTTATTTATTCAAATGCCAGCACATTGAAAGGAATGGCTTTGAGAAGGAAGCCAAAAATCACCCAAGCTTCCATTTAGATGTTTTCGCACACAAATTTTAATGGGAAGGAATGTCGACCTTTGTTGGTAGGGATGTCATTAAATATATATCTACATATATATATAAAATAGAACAAAGCATGCACTCACTGGATTTGTGAAAAAGGTGCTTTTACTGGCACATCAAAAAAGTGACGTTTCGGGGATCAATCACCCCTTCATCAGCACCTTTTTCACAAATCCAGTGAGTGCATGCTTTGTTCTATTTTGTATTTATATTTGCTTGCACCCTGGTTGCTGTTTCTAAGTGGGAGTGCGCTCTATTTTGTATTTTACATATATATATATATATATATATATATATATATATATATATATATATATATATATATATATATATATATATATATATAAATCAATGTAAATATTTGCATAGGAAATTAGTACATCTAGGCAAGTATCCCCGCTTGCTTTCCCCCAGAAATTCTTAATATACAACGTTTCCAATGCACAAGAGAATTGTGGGTAAGATATGCAAATTAGATATGCAAATTCTCCGTTTTTTTTGCTTCAAAAATACTGTTTTGACACAGCGATCCTTTTTAACAGGATTATGAAAGCAAACCAGAAAAGCATTGGAAACATTGTATATTAAGAATTTCTGGGGAAAAACAAGCAGGGATACTTGCCTAGATGTACTAATTTCCTATGCAAATATTTTCATTGATTTAATTTTGAGACATGGAGGATTTTAATTTCAGTTTTTTATCTCCCCCCATAATTTTAATATATATATATATATATATATATATATATATATATATATATATATATATATATATATATATATATATATATATATATATATATATATTATAACTCTTCTTAGTTTTCTAAGGCAGTGTTTCAAAGCCTAATTTAGCCATCAATCTTTTTCAAATCTTTGAAAGTATTGTGAGAAGTCCACATTCCAACATAGATTTGAAGCTATCCATAGCACCTCCTCAGAACCCTGAGATGTCCCATCCTAGGGACAAAAATAAAGATACTCTCTACCTAAATTCACAAAATCCACAAAACTTTAAAGCTGCTAATCAACAATATGCAAAAATGATGGCCAGTAGAAAGGTGGCAATTTACCAAACCATCTACTTAATATCAATCAGTGGGTCACAAATAATGTTGTAGGATTTCTCTGCTCTTGAATTGGACATAAAGCCCCCTATTTTAATTTGGGTGTTTGGACACCACAGAGCTATATGATTTTATTTTCTATTTAAAGAGATTTGGGACCCCCTCCACAATCAAAACAGATCTAGTTTAGCCAAGAAATAAAAAAAACCATCCTGGCTAATTTTATGGACTATCCAATACTGGGACAAAATACAGATTTATTTATTTGGTTCTATCAACTTCAATATATAGCTGAAAACCAATTAAACCAATTAAAGCAGATATTCAGAAAAATAAAGGCTGGCAGATTTCTCACTTAAACCTATGTAATTCTAATTGTGATTTTTCATAAAACTGAATGCCAAAACTTAAGAAATCAAACGTATTTTTCCCGGTGAAGAATAAGACAAGGAAAAGACATAGATAACCCACAGTCTACGATTGAATAATAATTATGTGTGTATATATATATAAACATGTGTATTATGTTATTAAATATTTAAGTGTTATTAACTAAACTATGTTTCCTGTTTTCATTATATTTTCCTGAACATAATAAAACTTTATGAAATCAGTGATTATGTAATTCTTCCAGAGAGCACCAGAAAGGGCTGCGGTAAACTCAGCAATTAAATATGATTTTTTTATCATAATCAAATCAGACTGTCACTAATTTATGTTGGATTACTTTATTCTATATGAAGTTTCTTTTATTTAGCGTTATCATGGTTTAAGGTGGATTATATTAGATATCCGTACAACATTAATTATTTAGCATTTGATTGCAGATGATTAATATGTATTCCATATCATTTCCACTATATATATATATATAAGTAAACACTCACTTACATATCGATATATAAAACGGATACATGTATGTATATATATATATACAGGTGTGTGTTTAAGGGCATTAAAGTTAAACAAACATATCTAGAGGTCACTTTAATTTTCCTTATGATCAGCTACAAAAATATTTAAAAATTCACCCCTCTCCTTTTCCACCAAGGTCTGGGGTACATGGTGTGGTGATACTCACAGCTGCTTTGTAGCATCATTATTTTCTTCTAGATAGCCGAGCCCTAAATTAATAATATATGGCATTTCATCTTTCCATCCCTCCTCCACACAAACACTGATCTGTCAATATGGTCAATATGTTAAACTCTTCTACAGCTTGTGCTAAAACACAACACCAGTTATAGAGCAAAAACTCATGACTCATTATTTATAGCCTTGTGTTTATGCCAGGGATCCCTACATATACAAACACACAGATAGATAGATAGATAGATAGATAGATAGATAGACAGACAGACAGACAGACAGACAGACAGACAGACAGACAGACAGACAGACAGACAGACAGACAGACAGACAGACAGACA
>NC_069507.1:66262417-66349917 GCF_027579735.1 Bombina bombina
GTCCCAAAAAGTGTAGTTGATATCAGATGCAATTTGATTGTAATAAAGAGACAGGGGAAAATAAATTCTCCTTAAACTAGGTAAGGGTATCCTAAAAAGGCAGGGAACAAACTGTACTAGATTCTCCAGTACCGTCTGGGAATCTGTTGGGACTCAATACTATAAACGAATTATATAAATGAACCTTTAGCAAGAAAAAGGGAGCTGAGGCAATGAGCGTTCTGTGTGATTCCTGGTGCGCAGGAGTTAGTCCTACAAGGGCTGAAATGAGTTGAGACAGCTGATCCTAGCAAAGCAGAAGATAGTTGCTCTAGGAATAAGGGGTAATGGTCTACAGGCAGGAGACAGTTGGGAATTAGTTGACCCTAGCAGGGAGTTGGTGTGAAGCAAGTCCTTAAGGATAGAATTAGTTTTAGCAAAGTTGGAGGCAGTTGGGTTAAAGCTGATCCAAGAGGGGTGAGAGGGAGTAGCTGGACAGGAGTGATGCAAGTTATGCCCTATTGAGCTGTAGCAAGGAAGTAATTAAATGGATCTGAGCTAGCAATATAGAATTCAGCTATTAATATAGGGGGTGAGCTAGGCAAGGGATAAATCCTTGTACTGTGCAGGAGGTAGATGTTTCTAGCAGGGGCAAGAAGAGTGTGGTTAGAGCAGAATGGAGCTGTCCGCCTCCCAGTGCTGAAGCTAGTGATGTGGTTCACGCAGGGCCAGCTGTCTGCCTTTGGCTGGGTGCTGCCTGCCTCGCCTTTCAGCACTTGCCTTTATAATCTCACGCATAATTGGCCCTAATCGGATTATTTCCAGCGCTGTGTACAGTGAGTAACATGGATAGGTCCACAGGGTCCCACTAATAAGTCACGAGGTGCAGCGCGTCACTTCTCAGCAAACAGCAGCAATTTAAAAGCCTCCTTCTGTGCTACTCAGGGTATTGCTGGGACTGGCTCCCAGTGTGAATAGGTCTGTCCTGGCATTTAAACTGCTTCAGTTGGTGAGTGATTGCAGTGTGGGCAATGTGTGTGTCTGCTGTTGGCCGCTGTGAAATGTTGTGGCTGTACAGGTCACTGAGCTTGAGTATTATTCACATTGCAGTGTACTTGGGGCTACAGCCTGACTGAGTGAGGTTATAGAGCAGATTTCTAAATACACACTGTGGTTTGAGATAAGTAGATCTAAGACTGAAATGAACTGAGCAATGCTGAACCTAGTTTTCCAATGGGAATTGGAGTAAGAATACTCTATTAAAGTTGCTGATCTGGTTTCTCTTTTATCCCGGGTAAACTGTTGAGTTGAGTTTATGCTTTGAGAGATAATATGCTACTTGGTTAAGACTGTATAAGAGTCTAAAGGCAAGGCTGATTCCGAGTGGGCGTGCCCAAAGCAGAAGAGGTTATACAAGATTGGATTGTCCATGGGGTCTAGAAAAGTTGAGAATGGATCTATTCTAGTGTGATCGTGAATTGTTGGAAACTCCCCGCGTTTGAAACAAGTGGAGACTGATAATAATGTATGGTTCAGCCTGAGTGTATTTATTTTAATTTTATTTCCTTTTTTCCCCTTTTTTTCTGTATTCACTGGTGAATGATCTGGGCGGATGTTATAGCCAACATGAGTACGACTGGTGATGAGTAGAACAGAAGCCTTATTTTGGGTGTCTTTTACAGGACAGAGCTAAACTTACTGGTGAGTGAAACTCGTGCCTAGTGGAGTGAGTGCTTGTTTCAGTGGTGAGTGTTGCTTGAGCTGAGTGAAGTAGATGTATGTTTCATTGGTGAGTGTAGCTTGAGCAGAGTGGAGGAGGTGTATGTTTCAGTTGTTAGTGTTGCTTGAGCTGAGGGAAGTAGGCGTTTATTTCAGTGGTGACTGTTGCTTGAGCTGAGTGAAGTAGGTGTATATTTCAGTGGTGAGTGTTGCTTGAGCTGAGTGGAGGAGGTGTATATTTCAGTGGTGAGTGCTGCTTGAGCTGAGTGGTGTAGGTGTATATTTCAGTGGTGACTGTTGCTTGAGCTGAGTGGAGGAGTTGTATAGTTCAGTGGTGAGTATTGCTTGAGCTGAGTGGAGGAGGTGTGTATTTCAGTGGTGACTGTTGCTTGAGCTGAGTGGAGTAGGATTATATTTCAGTGGTAACTGTTGCTTGAGCTGAGTGGAGTAGGTGTATATTTCAGTGGTGAGTGTTGCTTGAGCTGAGTGGAGTAGGTGTATATTTCAGTGGTGACTGTTGCTTGAGCTGAGTGGAGTAGGTGTATATTTCAGTGGTGAGTGTTGCTTGAGCTGAGTGGAGGAGGTGTATATTTCAGTGGTGACTGTTGCTTGAGCTGAGTGGATAAGGTGTATATTTCAGTGGTGAGTGTTGCTTGAGCTGAGTGGAGGAGGTATATATTTCAGTAGTGACTGTTGCTTGAGCTGAGTGAAGTAGGTGTATATTTCAGTGGTGAGTGTTGCTTGAGCTGAGTGGAGGAGGTGTATATTTCAGTGGTGAGTGTTGCTTGAGCTGAGTGGTGTAGGTGTATATTTCAGTGGTGACTGTTGCTTGAGCTGAGTGGAGGAGGTGTATAGTTCAGTGGTGACTGTTGCTTGAGCTGAGTGGAGGAGGTGTACATTTCAGTGGTGACTGTTGCTTGAGCTGAGTGGAGTATGTGTATATTTCAGTGGTAACTGTTGCTTGAGCTGAGTGGAGTAGGTGTATATTTCAGTGGTGATTGTTGCTTGAGCTGAGTGGAGAAGGTGTATATTTTAGTGGTAAATGTTGCTTGAGCTGAGTGGAGTAGGTGTATATTTCAGTGGGGAGTGTTGCTTGAGCTGAGTGGAGTAGGTGTATATTTCAGTGGTGACTGTTGCTTGAGCTGAGTGGAGTAGGTGTATATTTCAGTGGTGAGTGTTGCTTGAGCTGAGTGGAGGAGGTGTATATTTCAGTGGTGACTGTTGCTTGAGCTGAGTGGATAAGGTGTATATTTCAGTGGTGAGTGTTGCTTGAGCTGAGTGGAGTAGGTGTATATTTCAGTGGTGAGTGTTACTTGAGCTGAGTGGAGTAGGTGTATATTTCAGTGGTGACTGTGGCTTGAGCTGAGTGGAGGTGTATATTTCAGTGGTGAGTGTTACTTGAGCTTAGTGGAGGAGGTGTATATTTCAGTGGCGAGTGTTACTTGAGCTGAGTGGAGGTGTATATTTCAGTGGTGAGTGTTGCTTGAGCTGAGTGAAGTAGGTGTATATTTCAGTGGTGAGTGTTACTTGAGCTGAGTGGAGGTTTATATTTCAGTGGTGAGTGTTGCTTGAGCTGAGTGAAGTAGGTGTATATTTCAGTGGTGAGTGTTACTTGAGCTGAGTGGAGTAGGTGTATATTTCAGTGGTGAGTGTTACTTGAGCTGAGTGGAGTAGGTGTATATTTCAGTGGTGAGTGTTACTTGAGCTGAGTGGAGTAGGTGTATACTTCAGTGGTGACTGTGGCTTGAGCTGAGTGGAGGTGTATATTTCAGTGGTGAGTGTTACTTGAGCTTAGTGGAGGAGGTGTATATTTCAGTGGTGAGTGTTACTTGAGCTGAGTGGAGGTGTATATTTCAGTGGTGACTGTTGCTTGAGCTGAGTGAAGTAGGTGTATATTTCAGTGGTGAGTGTTACTTGAGCTGAGTGGAGGTGTATATTTCAGTGGTGAGTGTTGCTTGAGCTGAGTGAAGTAGGTGTATATTTCAGTGGTGAGTGTTACTTGAGCTGAGTGGAGTAGGTGTATATTTCAGTGGTGAGTGTTACTTGAGCTGAGTGGAGTAGGTGTATATTTCAGTGGTGACTGTTGCTTGGTTTGAGTAAAGTTGGGTTTGATCCCAGATGAGCCATAGACGCAAGTTTTAACCCAAATAAGTATGGTTTGTGCTGAGAGCAACTGAAGCTGGTACTTGGTGACTGTGGACTGGCCCAGTCTCTCTTCGTTGAGTTTGAAGGGTCTCCCCCTCCTGTCTGTAGCACAGATTGCTCCGAGTGCCTGAGGACCCAAGCTGCTGCCTGTAACTGGCAATCAGCCCTCTAATTGCCCGTGTGGATGGCTTTGTGAGAACTCCTTGCACAGGGCTGTGCTTTGAAAGCGGTGGCTTAGGCAAAGTTTGATTTTGTTCCTAGCATGGGGTCCTTGGATTTATGGCCTCTTCCCCTGTAAATAATTTGCAGCGGGACCCTAGCAATTACTTTTTAAAACACATCAGAGACAGAGAAAGATGAAGGGAGGAAAGGAGGAGAGAGACTAAGGGAGGGAGAGCTGTAAACTGAGCTTCTCTTTGCCTTGTGCAAACTCCAAGGTATCCAAGCCTGAAACATTGAAGTCAGAGGCGAGTGATTGGATCAGATCACATAAACAGAAAAAAAAGAGGAAAACAGCATAATGGTACCTAATTGGTTCTGTAATAGCATTACACAAGGATAATAGCCTGTTATGGCCCTCTGAACTATTAAGAGCTTCCCTGGCGTAATGCCTTGATGATATTAAAGGGGGAATCTAATGATATTTTGGTTATTAAATGCGTGTAATTAATTTAAGCACCACTGAAAATAAAGTTTGCCTGATGACCCACTCAAGATACATCAGAAAAGCCAAAGTCAGACAGCTGTTGATAGGTTTCTGGTGTCTGCATGGTGTCTAGACTTTTATTTTTGGGGTTGAGGCAATAGCAGGAAGTTAATATTTTATAAATGTTTGTAATGTTCTGTGTTGAAGCTGGTGAAAGGAGGTGAACACGGTTTTAGATGCGTACGCGTGTATGCACATATTTAAAATGACATTATGGTCTTTTTTATGTATGTATAGTGTTATTTTAGCAAGTAAGTGCTAGGTATAAAAAGAGTTGCACATAAAATAAAAGTATTTATAGATGTAATTTTGTCAGTAAATGTTGCACTACATTGCAGTTAAGGGTAATACACTTTGAAAAGCTCCTTTAGTGCATTGTGTCTATATTTCCTTTGCTGTGACCAGTTAAAGGGACATGTAACCCCAAATTATTCTTTCACCATTCAGATAGAGTGTGCAGTTTTAAACAACTTGTCACTGTACTTCTATTATCAAATGTGCTTCATTCTCTTGGTATCCTTTGTTGATGGAGTAGCAATGCAGTGCTGGGAGCTAGCTGAACACGTCTAGTGAGCAAATGACAAAAGGCATATAAGGGCAGCCACCAATCAGCATCTAGCTCACAGTAATGTATTGCTGCTTCTGAGCATACCTAGGTATGCATTTTTAACAAAGGATACCAAAAGAACAAAGCAAATTACATAATATAAGTAAATTGGAAAGTTATTTAAAATAGCATGATCTATCTGAATCATGAAAGTTTGATTTTGACCTTACTGTCCCTTTAAGGGCATAAATAAATAAGCCTATTCACTGATCAAGCAGTTGCTGAGCACTTATGTTACAGGGTTAATATCCTGAATCCTGCAAGGAGAAATCCAGCCTCTCTGTGTCAATGTTAAAATACAATTTACTTAGCTAAATTGCAGGAAACGTTGACATAATTTATGAACATACAAATCAAAGGTATTTTTTACTACATTTATTTAAACATTTTTGGGAGAATTATAAATGTTTAGTTTACTCTTTTCAGATTTTTAAAATAATACATCATAATCAAAAAAATACGTAATCATTTTCTTATTCCACCATTTTATTGATATCGTTTTTTTTTATACGCACAGGTTGTGTACAATAAAAGAGGGAACATAGATTTTTGGCAATAGGGATAATCATCCCTTAACATCTTATCTGACAAATAGAGCAGGTTGGAATCCCAGGGGTTAACCCCACTCAGTGTTATGTGGTCTGCACTATATACACACACGGTCGAAGAGCAAGTGCCCTCTCATACCAAAACTATCCAGCCCTCCCTGCCCTGTGTATGCAAAATCAATATGTTGATAGAAGGGATTTTGCAGAACACAGACCATTTCACACAGTCCTGTCCATTAGTGGAAAGGAATACATCAGTCTCAGGGGTATTACTTATTTAAAGAAAAACCTAGCAGGTGAGAGCTGGGCTGGTTTATGCGCAGGGGGAAGAGGGTCTGCCTTATAACTAAACTGAATGGTATGTAAGAAAGATTGTTACTCTTATTAGGAGAAATATCAAAATAAATATACTTAAAGGGACAGTATAAGCACCCCCTTTAACCCCTTCAGTACTGGAAATTCAAGTAAAAAACTTACCCAAAAGACTGAAGAATTTTTAGCATTTTTGCTCACTCCATTAGAAAACAGAAACTCCAACAGAAATAAAACTTTGTTTTTTTATTTTCTTTTATTTACATATCAATCTAAGGCATTGATCTAGGCCACAGGTTTTCAAACCTGTCCTCAGACCTCCCTAACAGGCCACATTTTTAGGATATCTGAACTGGAGCACAGGTGAAATAATCAGCTGATTAGTAACCATAGCTATTTTACCTGCTCTCATCTAAGGTAATCCTGAAAACCTGGCCTGTTAGGGAGGCCTGGGGACAGGTTTGAAAACCAGTGATCTAGGCGCATTTTGATATATTTCATGGAACCATTTCTCTGCCAAATGCGATCATATAAAAAAAAAATTGTTAACTTTTTCACAAACTTTCACCTAGATTACGAGTTTTGCAGTAGAGGCTATGCGGTGCTAACGAGCAGTTTTGTCTCACTGCTCACTTACCTGCAGCGCTGGTATTACGAGTTTTCAGAAACCCGTCGTTAAAAGACAAGAAGTGAGCATTGAGCAAATTTTGCTCATTACTGCACTCCAATACTAGCGCTGCTTAAGTCAGCGGTGAGCTGGTGTAACGTGCTCATGCACGATTTCCCCATAGGAATCAACGGGGAGAGCCGGCTGAAAAAAAGTCTAACACCTGCAAAAAAGCAGCGTAAAACTCAGTAACGCAGCCCCATTGATTCCTATGGGGAAATAAAAGTTATGTTTACACCTAACACCCTAACATGAACCCAGAGTCTAAACACCCCTAATCTTACACTTATTAACCCCTAATGTCGCCACCACTATATTAAATATACAGGTAATTTAAATAAATCTAAATAAATATTCCTATCATTAACTAAATTATTCCTATGTAAAACTAAATACTTACCTATAAAATAAACCCTAAGATAGCTACAATATAACTAATAGTTACATTATATCTATCTTAGGGTTAATTTTTATTTTACAGGCAAGTTTGTATTTATTTTAACTAGGTAGAATAGTTAATAAATAGTTATTAACTATTTAATAACTACCTAGCTAAAATAAATACATATTTACCTGTAAAATAAAACCTAACCTAAGTTACACTAACACCTAACACTACACTACAATTAAATAAATTAACTAAATTAAATACAATTACAGAAATTAAATTAAATTAAAGTACAAAAAAAAGCAAACACTAAATTACAGAAAATAATAAACAAATTACAGAAATTTAAACTAATTACACCTAATCTAATAGCCCTATTAAAATAAAAAGCCCCCCCAAATAAAAAAAAACCCCTAGCCTAAACTAAACTACCAATAGCCCTTAAAAGGGCCTTTTGCAGGGCACTGCCCCAAAGAAACCAGCTCTTTTACCTGTAAAAAAAATACAAACAACACCCCCAACAGTAAAACCCACAACCCACAGAACAAAACCCCCCAAATAAAATACTAACTAAAAAAACCTAAGCTCCCCATTGCCCTGAAAAGGGCATTTGGATGGGCATTGGCCTTAAAAGGGCAGTTAGCTCTTTTGCCGCCCAAACCCTAATCTAAAAAATAAAACCCACCCAATACACCCTTAAAAAAACCTAACACTAACCCCTGAGGATCGACTTACCGGGAGACGTCTTCATCCAAGCTGGGCGAAGTGGTCCTCCAGACGGGCAGAAGTCTTCATCCAAGCCGGGCAGAAGTGGTCCTCCAGACGGGCAGAAGTCTTCATCCAAGCCGTGCAGAAGTGGTCCTCCAGACGGGCAGAAGTCTTCATCCAAGCCGGGCAGAAGTGGTCTTCAAGATGGGCAGAAGTCTTCATCCAGACGGCATCTTCTATCTTCATCCGGCGCAGAGGGGGTCCATCTTCAAGACATCCGACGCGGAGCATCCTCTGTAATCAGCCAATAGGATTGAGCTCGCATTCTATTGGCTGTTCCAATCAGCCAATAGAATGCAAGCTCAATCCTATTGGCTGATTGGATCAGCCAATAGGATTGAACTTCAATCCTATTGGCTGATTGCATCAGCCAATAGGATTTTTTCTACCTTAATTCCGATTGGCTGATAGAATTCTATCAGCCAATCAGAATCTAAGGGACGCCATATTGGATGACGTCACTTAAAGGTACCTTCATTCTGTTTTAGTCGTCGCCAGAAGAGGATGCTCCACGTCGGATGTCTTGAAGATGGACCCGCTCCGCGCCGGATGGATGAAGATAGAAGATGCCGTCTGGATGAAGACTTCTGCCCATCTGGAGGACCACTTCTGCCCGGCTTGGATGAAGACTTCTGCCCGTCTGGAGGACCACTTCTGCCCGGCTTGGATGAAGACTTCTGCCCATCTGGAGGACCACTTCGCCCGGCCTGGATGAAGACGTCTCCCGGTAAGTCGATCTTCAGGGGGTTAGTGTTAGGTTTTTTTTAAGTGTGTATTGGGTGGGTTTTATTTTTTAGATTAGGGTTTGGGCGGCAAAAGAGCTAACTGCCCTTTTAAGGGCAATGCCCATCCAAATGCCCTTTTCAGGGCAATGGGGAGCTTAGGTTTTTTTAGTTAGTATTTTATTTGGAGTTTTGTTGTGTGGGGGTGGGTTTTACTGTTGGGGGGGTTGTTTGTATTTTTTTCTACAGGTAAAAGAGCTGATTTCTTTGGGGAAATGCCCCGCAAAAGGCCCTTTTAAGGGCTATTGGTAGTTTAGTTTAGGCTATGGTTTTTTATTTTGGGGGGCTTTTTTATTTTAATAGGGCTATTAGATTAGGTGTAATTAGTTTAAATTTCTGTAATTTGTTTATTCATTTCTGTAATTTAGTGGGGGGGGGGGGGTTTGTACTTTAACTAATTTAATTTCGGTAATTGTATTTAATTTAGTTAATTTATTTCATTATAGTGTAGTGTTAGGTGTTAGTGTAACTTAGGTTAGGTTTTATTTTACAGGTAAATTTGTATTTATTTTAGCTAGGTAGTTATTAAATAGTTAATAACTATTTAGTAACTATTCTACCTAGTTAAAATAAATACAAACTTGCCTGTAAAATAAAAATAAACCCTAAGATAGCTACAATGTAACTATTAGTTATATTGTAGCTAGCTTAGGGTTTATTTTACAGGTAAGTATTTAGTTTTAAATAGGAATAATTTAGTTAATGATAGGAATATTTATTTAGATTTATTAAAATTATATTTAAGTTAGTGGGTGTTAGGTTTAGGGTTAGACTTAGATTTAGCGGTTATTAACTTTAATATAGTGGCAGCGACATTGGGGGCGGCAGTTTAGGGGTTAATAAATGTAGGTAGGTGGCGGCGATGTTAGGGACGGCAGATTAGGGGTTAATAATATTTAACTAATGTTTGCGAGGTGGGAGTGTGGCGGTTTAGGGGTTAATATGTTTATTATAGTGGCAGCGACGTTGGGGGCGGCAGATTAGGGGTTAATAAGTGTAGGTAGGTGGCGGCGACATTGGGGGCAGCAGATTAGGGGTTAATAAATATAATGTAGGTGTCGGCGATGTTGGGGGCAGCAGATTAGGGGTTCATAAATATAATGCAGGTGGCGGCGGTGTCCGGAGCAGCAGATTAGGGGTTAAAAAAATTATTTTAGTATTTGCGATGCTGGAGGGCCTCGTTTTAAGGGTTAATAGGTAGTTTATGGGTGTTAGTGTACTTTTTAGCACTTTAGTTATGAGTTTTATGCTATAGCGTTGTACCATAAAACTCATAACTACTGACTTTTAAATGCGTTAGGAATCTTGACCGGGTAGGGTGTACCGCTCACTTTTTGGCCTCCCAGGAAAGACTCGTAATACCGGTGCTATGGAAGTCCCATAGAAAAAAGACTTTACAAAGTTTACGTAAGTCGTTTTGCGTTAAGGCCACAGAAGTGTGCGGTCACCCTAAACCTTCAAGACTCGTAAAACAAGCGGGCGTAAAAAAAAAAGCAGCGTTAGGACCTCTTAACGCTGCTTTTTTACCCTAACGCACAACTCGTAATCTAGCCGTTTGGGTTTCTCACTGAAATTATTTACACTTAAAGGGACAGGAAACCTCAACATTTTATTTTATGATTCAAATAGAACATACAATTTCAAACAACTTTCCAATTTACTTCTATTATCAAATTTGCTTCATTCTCTTGTTGTCCTTTGCTGAAGGAAGAGCATTGCACTACTGGCAGCTAGCTGAACACATTTAATTAACCAATCACAAGAGACAAATGCGTGCAGGCACCAATCAGCAGCTAGCTCCCACTAGTGTAGGATTTGTGCTTATTCATTTTTAACAAGGGATACCCTGAGAACAAAGCACATTTGAAAATAGAAGTGAAGATAAAAGTGACTTAAAATTACATGCTCTTTTTGAATCATGCAAATTAATTTTTTTCTTCCTGACCCTTTAATGCTTGTGCAATCATGACGCAAATGGTTGTAAAAGATTCTCTAGGACTCTTTTTGTTCAGAAATAGCAGACATTCATGGCTTTGCCATTGCTTTTTTAGTAAATAGAAGGCTGCTAATTGCAGCTGAGCAACACACTTCTAATTTACCCGTGAGTGAAGGGGTTAATTGGTTGCTTGCATGGTTAATATTTGCTATAGTGTAAATATGAACCCCCCCACCTGACACTTCTCACCTCCCTGACCCTTAGCTGATTCCTCCCAAACATCTCTCACCCCCCCCTCCTCACCACCATCTTAGGTACTGGCAGACAGTGTGCCAGTATTCATTTTAGGGCTTTTTCTTTTATATATATATATATATATATATATATATATATATATATATATATATATATATATATATATATATATATATATATATATATATATATATATATATTTATTTATATATATATATATAATGTAGTGTTGGGAATCATTCCTCAACCCTTCCACACCCTGATCCCCCCCCCCCCCCCCAAGAAGCTCTCTAACTCTCCTCCCTCCCAGTAGCAGAAGCCATCAGTTTGTAGCCCCCCACTCTGATTCCCAGCCCTCCCTCTCCCTCCCATATTTTGTTTCTGCCAGTTAGGGTCCCGCCCCTCCACCCTTCCCTCTCCCCTCTGCTGCTGGACCACAATATTTTTTTTTACTGCCAATCTTACATACATTTGGTTCACCTTTAACCTCTTAAGGACATATGACGGAATTTTTCCGTCATAAAACAATTAAGCAAACTGAAAGCTGTGTCCTTAAAGGGTTAAACAAACACTATCAGTCCTACCATTGATGAGCAATTAAAATAACTAACAATTTTTATTATTTATTAAAAATGTATTAATATTTAAAAATATTACATTTGTATTAGAATGTTTGTTGACAATTGCATGAAATTTGGCATTAAAAAGTTACCTGTAAGTGTATATTGAGATATAATGATAACAAAGGGATAATTGCATACATTTCTCTTAAAGAGCAAGTTCATCAAGTTCATTTAATAATTCTACATAAGCTAACGATAGGCCAGGAGTAGTTTTTATAACAGCAAATAGATCAGGGCTCAACACATTTGTTTGAAATCTAGGAACCAGACTTCCACTTCTGTGAGGCTGACATAGGATCCCAAAGCACCAAGCTAAATTTTAGGCACCCAGTGGAAGGAAGTCGGGGGCACCCATAGGTGTCTGGGGAATATAAACCAGGGCACCAGGGACTCATTTTAAGGTGCCAGTGGCAACCAGGTGCCTGGGTTTGTAGAGCCCTGGCCTAGATTTTATATATATTATTTTTTTAACTTAGAGTAACCACAAGTAACCCATTATCCAGTATCTAAAATCTTTATATGTTTGCAAAATTAGATGATACAAAGCATTATGCCTAGATCCAGACATCATTACCATGTTTTTTATACAATTTTCTACAGTGTGACAGACGTAACATCACTATGGATTAATTGTTGCCACAGAGGTATACCAGTGTCACTGCCAACTCCAGCTGTATTTACATCCCTTTTCCTAACCCATTAAGCTCACCATAGTCCTAGCCTAACCATAAGATTAACCACAGTGCCACCATTCACCAATATTGTGAGTTATAACTTAATGTGTGTCAAGAGCCCATTTTATTCAATATATCAGCCAATAATATTGAGAGTACAGTATTGTCACTGTGAATATTCCAAGTACAACCAAAGCAATGGAAATCATCAGTATTACCTGATAACCATTTTGGTGAGTTTTTTAACTTTAAAATGGGCATATGTTATAAATCAAATACAATGTGTTAATCTTAACAATAAAAGATTGTAAATGTTTAGTTTATCACAATGTGACTGTAATGCTAGTGGGATACCCCTCTAAAAGACCGAACTCGGCCAGTAATCTTGTTATCCCGGCGTCAAGCCGGAATCATAGGGAATATCCCAGAGCAGAGAAAGTTAGTAAGATGAGGAGGGCGGCATTAACCACAGGCAGGACAGTCCCCAGTGGCAAAGGCAGAACAGGGCAAGGCAAATCACTGGAATGGTCAGACAGGCAGGATTCGGCAATAGTAAAGCAGTCCAAGGACAAACTACTAGAATGGTCAGGCAGGGTTTGGCAACGGTAAAGCAGTCCAAGGACAAACCACTAGAATGGCCAGGCAGGATTTGGCAAGGGTGTATTGATCCAGCAGTTCAGGGATATAGCAGGCAGAGTAGTTAGACAGGCAGGGTTCATACACAGCAAGGCAATACAAAAAATTATCTATCACTCCCAGGAGTACACAAAGTAACACCTATACTTGGGCAGTGATAGATCATGAGGAAGGAATTCAAATAGGCGCAGGATTCGCACCCAGGCGTCAGGACCAGAGAGGAGCGTGCAGCGATGACGTCAGCGCCGCACGCCTCCGAACCCAACACAGCCCCTGGCAACGAGCAGGGAAGAAGATGCCCCACCCCTAGCAACGGCTAGAGCGGCGCAGCATGACAGTGACAAAGAACAACATATCCAAAACATATAAGTTCTGGAACTTATATAATTCGTACCAATTTAAACCATATATTATCTTTTGATTTCCAGGACAACCCTGTATCTAATATACAGGACTGTATTTTACAATAGAAAGAAAATGACTAATACACACATGTGCTCTCACTCCTGGGCATCTATATGCAATTCCATCTCACATACACATTACACAGGTTCACCTAGAATTTCTTGTAGTCACTCTATAGTAAACCCGTAATCTGCTGCATCCCATGTTTCTGGCTCAAACATTTGCTGTAGGATCAGAGACTCCCCTCAATAAACAAAAAAACAAAAAAAAACCCCAGTAGTTTTAAGCTTTCATTAAGCTTACATTTTTCATCCAGGATGAAGCCTGTCTAGAGCATTGATAGTTCACCCCTCATCTTTGAAACAGTATCTAAGATAAGATGCTGATTATCACCCTGGTCTACCCACTTTGCCTCTTCATTATATGTTCCATTTGCTCTGGGACTGTCTAAAAATAAACAAAATACAAATGAGCGGCTAAACCCTTTACAATAATCATTGATCACTGAAATTGGTAATGATTGAGATCTACTACAAGATAAGACACCAACCAAATCCATCGATCATTGTCTTGTTTTACCTTCCAACTAGCCTAAATGCTTGACCCCAAGAATGTAAACCCTCCTAGGACTGTGACTTTGAACTCACCATTCCTGAGGCGGTCAAACTTACCTTAAAATCTCTCTATGACACATACCTTCCTTTTTCAGGACAGATGAGCTCACATCGCATACAGGCTACAGCTTTCTTCTTTGATTAAGGCACCATCAGATACATGTGCAAACAGATGAAGATCAAGTTCTACTGAAATGTGTGCACAATTTTCCAGACTTATTATTTGACATTTAAAAACCCTAAACGTAGCTCAAGTTAAAGGGACAGTCTACCATAGAATTGTTATTGTTTTAAAAGATAGATAATCCCTTTATTCCCCATTACCCAGTTTTGCATAACTAACATAGTTATATTAATATACTGATTTCCTTGTATCTAGGAACCTTCTTCCAGCCCCCTGATCACATGACTGTGACTGTTTATTATCTATTGTCTTAAATTTAGCATTGTTTTGCGCTAAATCTTAAATAACTTTCTGTGCCTCAACACAGTGTTATCTATATGACCCACGTGTACTTTCTGTCTCTTTGTGTTGAAAAGAGATTTAAAAAGAATGTGATAAGAGGCAGCCCTCAAAGGCTTAGAAATTAGCATATGAGCCTACCTATGTTTAGTTTAAACTAAGAATACCAAGAGAAAAAAGCAAATTTAATGATAAAAGTAAATTGGAAAGTTTATTAAAATTAAAAGTCCTATCTGAATAATGAAAGTTTAATTTATACTAGACTGTCCCTTTAATTTCTTGGGACATTTTTTACTCATATAGTCTAACGGTATATTGCTTCCTATGAAATATATTTATCTACAATTGTGACCTTTGGGTTTCACTACTATTTTTTTGAGATACTGGACCACGATGGGCTGTATTGCTGTTTTCCTTAATATCTGAGATCTAACAATATTTTCATTGGGATTGTTTATCATCAATGTTGACCAACTACTTTCTGAGGCTGGCGATCAGCTCTTTTTCAACACAAATGTTATCAGTCTTTATGGAGAATCGCAGGATGTTCTGTCTTTATGTGAGGTTTATTTTTATTTACATTTTGGAAGGTAATATGTTGCTTCCATCTAGTTAAACTGTTTATATCTTTTACATACCATACACAAAGTGATGCCCAGATGAAACAGGTAAATAAAATCATGTTACATTACCTTTGTTGCTACACCTTGTATTTGAAGGATGATTGGATCCAGACATTACCTCTTAAAGAGCCACCTATTATTTAACCGTGGGCATGGGGAATTTTTCCATATGGCTACCTCTCTGTGTGCACCAAACCCACCTCTGATGTTTATTGCCAAAAATCTCTATTTTGGTTTCTTCTGACCATAGAAACCAATCCCATTTAAAGTTCCAGCAGTATATGGCAAACTAAAGATGCTTGAGTTTGTTTTTTGATGAGAGTAGAGAATTTTGTCTCTAAACCCTTGCAAACAACTTGTGGTGATGTAGGTGACGTCGGATTGTAGTTTTGTAGACAGACAGAAACACAATACAAACAATAAACTGGAAGAGATCTTCCTCTTCATTGACGGCCTTATAGTCTAAAGGTCTTTGGGATTGCTTGATTCTTTATGAAATGTGGCCATTTTAAGCTCCTGTTGAAAATCTTCTAAAGACAGATTTTAGCTTGAGAATAGTGTGTATTGCAAAGGGGAATCCACTGCATTTAAACAGACATGAAACCAAAATATTTATTTCATGATTCAGGCAGAGCATACAATTAACAAACACCTTCCAATTCACTTTTATTATCAAATGTACTTCATTTTATTTAACAGAGAGGTAAGTATAGCATGCACATGTCTGGAGTATTACTTTGCAGGAAAAAATGCTGCCATCTAGTGCTCTCTTGCTAATGTATTACATTCTTGTAAAGCTGCCAGCATAGATTGCTGCAGATACGTGCACTCTCCTGAGCTTACCTCCCTGCTTTTCAATGAAAGATACCAAGAGAAATAAGAAAATTTGATAATGGAAGTAGAAGGGTAAGTTGTGTAAAAGTGTATGTTCTATCTCAGTGTTTCTCAACCGCGGTCCTCAAGTACCACCATCCGGCCAGGTTTTTATAATAGCTGAACCAGTTTACAGGTGAATTAATGAGCTGAGCAGTAACACCATGTTCTATCTGAATCATAAAAGGAAAAGGTTGTTTTTTTTGTCTCTTAAAATAAGTAAAATGTAAAAATATTCTTAGATGATAAAAGCATACTATATTTATTCAGTCAAAATTAGAAAACGAGGGTAAATTTAGGAAAATAATTTGATTCTTCCAGGTCTGTATATTCGCAGACCTCCCAACTATGCCTATTTGAGAGGGACAGTCCCTAATTCTTAGCTCCCTCTCAGACAGCCATATGTCCCAATTTGCAGAATTTCCCTTAACGCCACCCACAGACCACAAAAACATGCCCAGACACACCCATGAACCACCCATAAACACCCATGACCCTCACCCACTATCTACTCATGATCCCACCCCTCCAGACATGACCACACCCATGAAATGGAGATGGCCTCTCTCAACCTCCTGAGTCCCTAATTCTTAGCCACAAATGTCGGGAGGTCTGAAATGAATGTTTTTATTTGTTTATTAAGGAATTTAAATTTTCACGTGTTGTCTAGTAGTGGACTAGTACGAATTATCAGTAAGAAAAGACTTTTTTTTTCTATCTTTGATACTATATTTTTTCAATATTTTGTCCATCTTTGAAATTTTCTTAATTAATTTGTAAACTTCATTAATATTTTTCTGACCCTATATACAGTATATATGCACTGTCAGAAAAAATGTGCATAAATTGTATCTTTAGGGGCACAACAGCTTGTCACTGGGACTGTACCCTTTAAAATGGGAACACATTGGTACTCTTGCAGATTGTACCTTTCAAAGGCAAATATGTACCTTTGGTGACTGCATTGGACCTCAGTGCTATGGTACCATAATGTACCCTTAAAATTATGCAAATTTCGCCTTTAAGGGCACTGCCCCAGTGACAAGTCCTTTTTATCTCATGATGGCAAATTTGTACTCAACACAGCATATTATAAATGCAGTTCCATCAAATGTTTTAAATAAACATTCACCTACTATAATCTTGCTCAGAAAGTTAAGTAAATAAGTATCTGTCTAGTTTTAAATAACAGTAATTAAAAAATAAACTTACAAAAGTTATACTGAAGTTTGTTTATTTTGTAAAGTGCAGCCAGAAAGCAGGTACTAAGATTCCACCAATTGCATTCCTTACAGAACAAACCAAGACCAACTGCTCCATATTTCACTCAGGACTAGACTCTAACAAAACATAATTTAAGTTATGGTGACACACTCCACATAAAACAAACATTGAGAAAACATATAGACAACAACATAATAATAAAATATACATTTTACAAAAGGAAGAAAGATTCAGTAGAGGCATAAATGATAAAAATCACAACCAATCAAATCATCTTGACATTCATTTGGGGTATTTACAAGGCAATACATATATGCAGTTAACGCCGATTCTGGTAAATCAGATAAGCGGTACTTTAAGGATAAGACAGGTACAAGGCTAAGGGGCCCATTTATCAAAGGGCTTGTGGACCTGATCCGACACTGCGGATCAGGTCCGCAAGACCTCGCAAAATGCGGAGAGCAATACGCTCTCCACATTTAACATTGCACCAGCAGCTCACAAGAGCTGCTGGTGCAACGCCGCCCCCTGCTGACTCGCGGCCAATCGGCCGCCAGCAGGGAGCTGTCAATCAACCCGATCGTATTCGATCGGGTTGATTTTCCGGCGGTTCCTGTCCGCCTGCTCAGAGCAGGCGGACAGGGTTATGAAGCAGCGGTCTTTAGACCGCTGCTTCATAACTTGTGTTTCTGGCGAGTCTGAAGACTCGCCAGAAACACGGCCCTTCAAGCTCCATACGGAGCTTGATAAATGGGCCTGTTAGGCTTGTCCTGATCCATATCCTCAGAAGTGATATTTGTTAGCGATACCTTAAAGAAACATAAGGTTAGGCTTAACCCTACTTTTAACTCTAACTAACAATATTTACCAGAGAATATGAGCACAAGGGTTATGTTCATCCTAACCTAGACAATCATTAATGGTATCATCAGCGGTATCCAAAGTATAAAAACTTAGGATTTCACCTATTGACTCCCCTTAGCAGTATTACCAGCACCCCAGTTGAATTATTAACCAAGGTATTAATAGGTAAAAGGAGAGGAGCTTATTAGGCTTCTTGTTTATCACAGGCATATTGCTATTGGTTCTTTTGAATAATATCTAAAATTACCATTAAAAGATATAATAGAGGAATTGATTCTCCATTCTTCACCAAGGTACATGGTTACCAAATATACTCTAAAGAGTGTCATAAGGTACCAGAAAGGAATATTTTCACTCAGTGCCAAGGTTTCACATGAAATCTTATCATATTCATCTAAATGATATCACGATTCCCTGTTTTTTTTAGATGTATCCATGGTCACAGATCATTTAATTGATTATAGAGACACAATAATGAGAATTACACCTTTTCTATAAGAAGGGAATATAGTTTAAAAACTATTCACTAGGGTAACTGTGGTGATCAAACAAGATACATTTTACACGATCATTAGACTACCCAGTTATAAGCTCACTTTTTACTATATCATAAAATATGATGAATATTTAGGGCATAAATATATTCCTCTGACAGAATATGGCACTCAGCATAACTCAGAGCCCTCCTACTTTGATACTACAAGGCTAGAGTATGGAAATAAGTTAACTCAAAAACAGAGGAGAATAAATAAACTCTTAGCGCTATATATATTTGATCTCAAGACTTATTTTATCTAAGATCATATCATATTCTAACCTAATATCACAAATAGCTAGTGATATACCGTATACCTAATACCCACACAACTATATAAATATCTTTGACCCTGAGACCTATAAGTAGTGCCATTATCATCACTATATGAGTAACATTTAAATATAATTGTATCATTTTCTATTTTGAGACTACTTAGTACCCTAACCAGGGTGTCAGTCTCTATAAGCTAGCAGCAACACTGTTTGGCTTCCTGGTAGTGGACCCAAATTATAATTTTAAATTGTATGTTAATCCCCTGTTTTTAAATCGATCTAATAAAAGTTACTTTTTAAATACATCCAGTTATATTGAAACGTTCACAGAGTGCTATATTTGTACCCTTTCTCAGTTCTCTACTGATTTTCTGCCAAGTTTGTTAGTAGGTACAAGCACCAACCCCTATTTAATTATAAACTGTACACTAGAGTATACCAATATCAGGTGTACTTATTATTGTGATAATTTATAAGGGGAACGTTCAATATATATAATTTATTTGAGTAGTGCCATTGTTCCCTCTCTCTTTTCAAAAATCACAACCATACATTTGAATTGTCACCCTATGCAAAATATATGCAAATTAGTCTTTTTCCCCAGTACACGTTTTGGTGATGAACCTTCTACCGATGGCACTGTGCTACACAATGCCCAGGAACATTCAACCAATAGATGGCACTGTGCTTCACAATGTCTAGGAACTTTAAACCAATAGATGGCGCTGTGCTACACAATGTCCAGGAACTTTCTAGATGGCATGTTACACAATGTCCATGTTTGTGACTGGGGAGTGGTTACAATTTAATTTAATTTTTTTAAAACTGGTTCTTTAACAGTTCTTGATTATTTTATGTAATTTAAAATGCATTTTGTTTCTTTGTAACTTAAGTTAATAAATTTGATTTATGTATAAAGTTATCATCTTGATGCTCTAAATATAAACATTAAAATGTTAATTAAGTGCTTATGTGCTGTTTAGAACCAGTGAAGATATGGGTTTTTAAGTATGTTTTGTTGTTTTGTCCAACTCGTGCAGCAAAATAGTTAATTTTCAATTTTTGTTATTTATATGCAAAACATTTGGGGTGATTGCCAATTATGTGTTTTTGAGATAATTGAGATCACTATGGAAAACTCCATGTAGCCTAAGTATAAAATAACTGTTTACTATCTTGGGAAATAATAATGCTCAGGTGCACAAATTATATGGACTTGCATGGTTTGGCAGCCTTGAACCACCCATTGCAGAAGTTAGTTGCGTCTCGGGGTTAGAAAGTCTCCAAAATTACAATCCGACATCACCTACATCACCGCAAGTTGTTTGGAAGGGTTTCAAGAAAAAGCCTCTACTTTCATCCAAAAACAAACTCAAACATCTTCAGTTTGCCAGACACTACTGGAACTTTAAATGTGATTGGTTTCTATGGTCAGATGAAACCAAAATAGAGCTTTTTGGCAATAAACATCAGATGTGGGTTTGGTGCAAACAGAGAGGTAGCCATATGTAAAAGTACCCCATGCTCACATTTAAATAGGGCGGTGGCTCTTTAATGTTTTGGGGATGTTTTTCTGCCAGAGGACCTGGACATTTTGCTACGATACATGGCATCATGGACTCTATCAAATATCAACAGATATTAAATAAACACCTGACTGCCTCTACCAGAAAGCTTAAAATAGGCCATGGTTACATCAAAATTAGCACAAAAATGGTTTACTGACCATAAAATCAAGGTCCTTCCATGGCCATCCCAGTCCCCTGACTTGAACCCCATAGAAAACCTATGGGGTGAACTGAAGAGGAAATTCTACCAGGGTGAACTGAAGAGGAAATTCTACCAGCGTCAACCTCAAAATCTCAAGAGATTCTGTATGAAGGAATGGTCTCAGATCCTTTGCCATGTATTCTCCAACCTCATCAGGCATTATAGAAGACTAAAAACTGTTATCTTGTCAAAGGGAGGTAGCACAAAGTATTGACTAAAAGGGTGCCAATAATTGTGCCACACAAATGTTTAAAAAATAGTTTTTTCTTTTTTTGATAAACCTGTGTTGTGTTTGCAATTATTTGATATCCATGAAAGCAGAGTATTTTTGTGTATTTTTTAAACAAAAGACCAAAAGGTTAAACAATAAAGACAGTCCGCATTCATTACTTATGGGAAATAAGAACCTGACCACCAGGAGGAGGCAAAGACCCACCAGCCAAAGGCTTAAATACTCCTCCCACTTCCCCTATCCCCCAGTCATTCTTTGCCTTTCGTCCCAGGAGGTTGGCAGAGAAGTGTCAGAAGTTTATTTTATTTTTTAATTTTTTTTATTTATACTTTTATTTAATTTTAATATGTCTCTTATGGAAAATGCTACCCTTCGTCATGGGACAGGAGTTTTAAGTAGTCCTGTTAGCCTCTCGAGGAGGGCCTGGGCGAAAGTTAGTGTCCGGAGATGCAGTGGGAGCTTCTTCTGCGACACCATCCCAACTCGTTATAACAGCTCCTTTAAACACTTGACGTTGTCGAACTTCGCTTAGCTACCTGCTTTCTTCTGTCGAGTCCATGACGGAGGCGCTGATACTATTCGTTAAACTTGAAGGGCCATGTTCCTGTTCCATGGCGTAGAAGATCGTTTCATTTTATTACATTGTCTGTAATGTGATTTATTATGACAGTATAGTATGGGCCTCGCTGAGGCACCTTCAGTACAGATCGTGAAATCCAGGAATATTTCCTCCTTAGGGTGGATTGGTGTACGGGGAAAGGGTCTCTTATCATGTTTCTTATGTGATTCAACCTGCAATGGGTATGTGTGTACGGGCTCTGAAGCTGAGACATGTAGCATTACTTTATGCAGTGCATAGTGGGTTTTTTCAAGGCTTGTGATTGCATGGCCTAAGACTAAAAACCTTCGGGTTATGGGTATATGCCTGTTCGTTTAGACTTGCTTATCCTTTTATGTGGGCCTAGTTTTGCCGCCTTTTGGTGGCATGCTTTTGGGATTTCGTGGGGCATCTGCTGACCGTGCGAGTTTACACTTGGGCGGGTTTCTTCCCCTTCCGCATTCCTGACCGGGTGACGACGGAGGAAAGAGTCTGCTCCGCTGAGATCTGGTCATAGGAGGTGGTGAGTGCCCCAGCCATTGTGTGTCAGGTGCCAGTCATTTTTTTCCAATATTGTGCGTTTTATATTAGTCCTAGCCATGGAGGATTCTGATGCCGGGACTATTGTTTTATCAGATTATGAGTCGTCCTCGGACGAGGATTGTCGTTTGGCCCCATTGTCGCAAATCTACCACTCTTGTCTCTTGTGCCTGTATGGTTTGCCAGGTCCCTCGGGATTGGGGGACCTTGGGTCTACTGAGCCATTGGCCTCCGGGGGCTCTGTTCCTCAGGAGGTGCCTTCCCAATCACACACTCCTTTTGCTTTCGCAGGTGACCCTGACTTTGATGACTCCTTCGCGCGGGGTGGATTGTTTCCCCCGGAGATGGCGGGACATTTTCGTTTTAATATTTTATTGGCGCTGATTCGTCTGCAAGATCCAGGGCTTTCCTTGCAGTTATGTGCCTGCTTGCCTACCCCGGGTGTCAGACAGTGAATGGCACTATAATATTCCCCCCGGGGGTGATTGTTCCCCCATGTTGTTTCTTTCATTATAGGATTGTGCTGCTGCGTGTACTACTACAGCGTCTTTTTGATTTATTGGGGGATCCTTTCCTTTATCATCCGGGGACTTCTCAGTTCTCGCACGGTTCTTCGGAATAGATGGTGGGGTAATCTTATCTCTAGTCGGTCTATTATGAGCTTTCCCAGCCTTTTTTTCCTGAGGGTTCTGGTCTCTGTTTGACAGGTCTTGCGGAGACATAGTTCCTTCTGGGCGGATGCCTTCAGGGGCCCTTGTTTATTTTATCTGAGTCGGATTTATTTACTTTATATTATTTTCCTACGGGAATTCTGGGATTGCTTGAATTTAGTTCTTCCACGGAAGTCGTTACCAGATTCGTCCGGAGTTTGTTATGTGCCCTGTTAATTGTTAGTGATGCATGTTGCGCCTGGCTGGTCAGACGGGACCTACTGGTTCACTTGTTTTTGTTGTTTGTTTTTAAACACTACACTTTACATCATGACCTTCGGGTCTGGATGTCAGGAGCGCTTGGGCTGGCCATCTCAGTCTGCTTCAGAGACATGGGTCGGTGGAGTTCCACCGTGTCCCTTTGCATCCCCGGCTTGAGGGGTGAGGTCCTTGCTGCTGCGTGCAGTTCTGGCCTTTTGGGCTGCCCTTGGCGGTTCTTCTAGAGACTAGGTACCGTCGGGTGGCTAGTATAGGTCTGGTCATGCTGAGGTGGCTACTTACTCCTACCTCTGCTTCGGGGAGCTTTAGATGCTCTGATGGGATCTTGGATGTTGCAGCTCACTCTGGTTTTCTCCAGTGTTGTCACTGGTGTTTCTGTCATTTCGGCCGCCCCTTAGGGGTCAGGAACTGAGGTGAGCTCGGTCCTCAGAATCCCGTGCCTCGTGACTGCTGGTCCGAGGTTTTTCTTCTTGGACTCAAAATGCATGTTTTATTGCAGTATATATCCTGTGTCCTTCTGTGCTTGCTGTTCAAGGTTATCCTTTTCCTTGATGTGTTAGTCTGCCAGCATGTTAGTCCAGTTTGGAGCGTGGGGCCTCGGGTCCTGACTAGTTGAATCTGATCCCTTCTTCTCGGATCTCAGTGTAGGTTTGGGAGGGGAGTCTAGGGTTCTGTCAGTCCAAGTTCTGGCTATCTCTCCTTGTCCCTGTTATCCCCTTGGGTGTTAGGGGTTGGGTCAGGATGGGTTCCATGTTCTCCTTGGGGAGCTTGGAACTGTTGGCGGATTGGGTACCTGTGGTGAGGTCGGGCTTCTGGGCCTTCCTTTCTTAGGGGTTATTTGCCCTATTGTCCTCCTTAGGTCTAGTATTTGACTCTAGCCTGCTTGACCTTTCCCTTTCTTGTCTCTGCATTTTGCGCACCTTTGCTCGGCACATGGTGGGTGCATGTTAGTTGCCTTGCTGATGTTGTGGGGGCTTGAGAGGCTGTCTCTCATAGATCTTATTCCTTTTTTGTTGGGCTCTGGATGCTTGACTTTTTTCCTATGGCCTGTGGCAGACTCACCTGGCGGGGGGGACCTTTTGGGTCTGTCGCCTCTCTGCTCTTTAGGGCGTTCAGTGCCTGTGCATTTATTGGTAGATGGTTTAGGTGTCTTGAGACACGTCCTATGTTCTTTTCATCTGGGGGACTCTGGTTCCCCATGGAAGGAAGGGTCACGTTGGTTCTTAGTGTTTTTCGGAGAATCTATCCTGCTAGCTCAGATGCTTGACTTAGATCTAGCCATCTATAGATCTTTCAGTTCGAGGTTCAATTCCATCTGGTTTAAATACATTTATGTTGCCTTGTGGGCTTGCCCTTTGGGATTCCGTGTTCTCCGGTTTGTGGGAATTATCCCTGGGTTATGGTAGTTTCTTCTTCAACACGTGCCTGGTTGTTTTTCTCTCCCTCTCCTTATGTGGGGGTGGGGCTTTATTGTAAGCTGTAAGAGCCTATTGATTAGCTTTGCTACCTAGTGAGCGGTAGGTTTGCAGTTTGACTCTGCTGATGCTATTGCACCTTGGTCACTAGCACACTTTAAGGGTCCGTTAGAGGAGTTTCTTTGCTCCCTCTGGAGGAGTGTGATCCTTAGGGATTCCTCAGTTGTTGAGAGGATTGGTTCTCAGATGAGTTTCGGCTGCTCTGCAGCCTATACAGGGAGTGCAGAATTATTAGGCAAATTAGTATTTTGACCACATCATCCTCTTTATGCATGTTGTCTTACTCCAAGCTGTATAGGCTCGAAAGCCTACTACCAATTAAGCATATTAGGTGATGTGCATCTCTGTAATGAGAAGGGGTGTGGTCTAATGACATCAACACCCTATATCAGGTGTGCATAATTATTAGGCAACTTCCTTTCCTTTGGGAAAATGGGTCAAAAGAAGGACTTGACAGGCTCAGAAAAGTCAAAAATAGTGAGATATCTTGCAGAGGGATGCAGCACTCTTAAAATTGCAAAGCTTCTGAAGCGTGATCATCGAACAATCAAGCGTTTCATTAAAAATTGTCAACAGGGTCGCAAGAAGCGTGTGGAAAAACCAAGGCGCAAAATAACTACCCATGAACTGAGAAAAGTCAAGCGTGCAGCTGCCAAGATGCCACTTGCCACCAGTTTGGCCATATTTCAGAGCTGCAACATCACTGGAGTGTCCAAAAGCACAAGGTGTGCAATACTCAGAGACATGGCCAAGGTAAGAAAGGCTGAAAGACGACCACCACTGAACAAGACACACAAGCTGAAACGTCAAGACTGGGCCAAGAAATATCTCAAGACTGATTTTTCTAAGGTTTTATGGACTGATGAAATGAGAGTGAGTCTTGATGGGCCAGATGGATGGGCCCGTGGCTGGATTGGTAAAGGGCAGAGAGCTCCAATCCGACTCAGACGCCAGCAAGGTGGAGGTGGAGTACTGGTTTGGGCTGGTATCATCAAAGATGAGCTTGTGGGGCCTTTTCGGGTTGAGGATGGAGTCAAGCTCAACTCCCAGTCCTACTGCCAGTTTCTGGAAGACACCTTCTTCAAGCAGTGGTACAGGAAGAAGTCTGCATCCTTCAAGAAAAACATGATTTTCATGCAGGACAATGCTCCATCACACGCGTCCAAGTACTCCACAGCGTGGCTGGCAAGAAAGGGTATAAAAGAAGAAAATCTAATGACATGGCCTCCTTGTTCACCTGATCTGAACCCCATTGAGAACCTGTGGTCCATCATCAAATGTGAGATTTACAAGGAGGGAAAACAGTACACCTCTCTGAACAGTGTCTGGGAGGCTGTGGTTGCTGCTGCACGCAATGTTGATGGTGAACAGATCAAAACACTGACAGAATCCATGGATGGCAGGCTTTTGAGTGTCCTTGCAAAGAAAGGTGGCTATATTGGTCACTGATTTGTTTTTGTTTTGTTTTTGAATGTCAGAAATGTATATTTGTGAATGTTGAGATGTTATATTGGTTTCACTGGTAAAAATAAATAATTGAAATGGGTATATATTTGTTTTTTGTTAAGTTGCCTAATAATTATGCACAGTAATAGTCACCTGCACACACAGATATCCCCCTAAAATAGCTAAAACTAAAAACAAACTAAAAACTACTTCCAAAAATATTCAGCTTTGATATTAATGAGTTTTTTGGGTTCATTGAGAACATGGTTGTTGTTCAATAATAAAATTAATCCTCAAAAATACAACTTGCCTAATAATTCTGCACTCCCTGTAGTGGTGTTGTGTTGGTCTACAGCCATCTAGGTTGCGAAGGAGCGTGATGTTTTGTGTTCCTTCAGGTAGCGGCTGTGCTTCCTCCCTCACGCCTTTAGCATGATCATCTTTTTCGATCTTCTTCGGCTGCAGAAGTTTTTCCTAGCTTTTGAAGCATCCTCAATCTATTGTGGCCTGAGGGTGGGTCTTGGCTGTGGTAAGGGATTTTCCCTTTGTGATCCTGATCGGTGGTTGCCACTCGTCCACGTTGTGTAGTGGTTTCTGGGTCCGTCGGGCCTTGGGATCCTTTGTTTCTCTATGGTCATTATCCTGTTTTCTGCTGCTTTCTCTTTCTGTCCTGACATATGTTTAGGTGAGCCTAGCGAGCGGATCTTGGTTGTCTTCTTGAAGACCTGAGTTGGTCTTCTGTCCTGTTAGTCGGGTTCCCCTTATTGGTTTCAGTGGCTGTGACTGGGTTGTTGCCCCTGAGAGTGGGGTCCTCAAGGCCTGTGTCTCGGTTGCATCTACTCATGGTAACTGTCCAGGTCCTTTGGACTGTCGGTGGCTTTGCGTCTCCGGGGTCATTTTTTGTTTTTTCTTTCAATGATGTTGTTCCCAGTTTTCAGACGAAACGGACTTTGTTTTCTGGGAATATGTTTTTCGGTGGGTGCCTTCATTGGTCCGCCTCTTACCCTCCCATCTTGGTATTCTGTGTCCTCTTTGGCTTGGGTATAAATTTCCCATAAGTAATGAATTTGGCTGTGGACTCTTTCCCATTAGGAAGTAAAACATAAATTATGCTTACCTGATAATTTCCTTTTCTTCAGTGGGAAAGAGTCCACAGCCCCCCCCCCCCCCCGCCCATTTTGTATGCATTGTTGTTGTTTCATCTTCTGGCACCTTTCACCTTGATGCTTCTTTCACTGTTCCTTGGAAGAATGACTGGGGGATAGGGGAAGTGGAAGGAGTATTTAAGCATCTGGCTCGTGGGTCTTTGCCTCCTCCTGGTGGCCAGGTTCTTATTTCCCATAAGTAATGAATGCGGCTGTGGACTCTTTCCCACAGAAGAAAAGGAAATGATCAGGTAAGCATAATTTATGTTTTTCAGTTGAATTTGTGGAAACCACTTGAAGGATTCGTTGTGTTGAGATATTTCAATTGCTTTTGTTTGATTTGTTCATTACAAAAAGCTGAAAGTCTGTAAATGTTGACAATAAACCTGATTTGCAATGCCAGTTTCACCTCTCCATATAACATTACACCTAAAGGGCTCAGTGTACAAAGGTAAGCAGCAGATATATAGCACTATATTTAAAGCTGTGCAGGAACAGGGCCAGCTCAAACATGGGGACAAGTGGGTCCAACAGACCCAGACAGCGTTTAACAAGAAGCAGCGCTTCAGTGACTGAGTTAGTCACTGTCAGACCCAGACCACTCCTGTCCTCTGTCTCCATCGGGGGAAATGGAAGGCTCTCAGCAGCATAACCTCATCATGCTCAGACACAGAACGAGTCAGGACATTCAAGGTGGGAGAAGTGCATCTCTCCCCTAACTTCCTAACAACTTGTTGCGCAATAGTGAATAAGCATTGGTTGCATGCAGGTAGGCAGGCTTAGGAAGGTCAGTGGCCGGGCTAGTGGGTTGATATGCTAATCAGTAATGTTACTATGGGGGGGCATCACTGCATTCTTGGACCTGGGCAGGAACACTCTTTAAAAGGGTCTGCAGTCTCTCTCTCCCACCCCATTGGGTGCTTTTTGTTTACATCAGTTTTCTGTTGCCATTACTGCAGTATTACAATTTGTAGTCCCAGTGGAGGTTTCAGCAGGAAATGTAGCTATTTCAAATGATAAAATAAAGGTAAAGGAGTAATTTCTAAACAATTTAATACACTCCAGAAGGTAAAATGGATTATTAGGAACACATTAAAGGGTAGAAAATGTTACAATACACTGTCCCTTTAAAGGCACATTTGTTTGAAGCAGATACCACTTTTAATTTAGATGATTAATAATGTGATACCAGTTTAATTGTTCTGTTGTGATCATAGAATAACAACAACAAAATAATAAATTGGGTAATCAAGTACCAATAATGCAGAAAGTGAGCGTGAGTGACAGGCCGAATGCTTCGTTTCTCCTGTTGTGCTTCTCTCTCTAGGTTGGCAATAAATAATCTGGATTTGATTTTAACTCCTCTGCAATAAAATGTATTTTGCAATTAGCTCAATGGGTAGATTTGTCCCGCTTGGACAGTCTTCTAATTTATACTGAGATGTCTGTCTGTGTCTCCATCGTTCTCTTAAGAGCAAGGTGACTGTTCCTAGTCTGTAACCTCTCTCTCTCCCCTGTTAATTGGTTTTGTACACGGATCATCGCCTTAATGAGGAGGGAGTGGGGCTTGCTGCCTTTATTGCCCTCTTGTTTAATACCTACTGTTTTAATAAAGGATTTGACTTCTTAAAAAAATAGCCAATTACAACAAACAGTACAGTGGTTTGTGCCTTCAGACCTTTCTGCAGACAAACATTAAACAAGCTGCTCTTAATTTAAACAACATCTCAATCAGTCCCCTCCCCGCAGCCTATAGATAGCATCTATCAGGGACTGTTCAAGCAGGTGTTTTTAAGAATGTCCATCTATACAGACACATGCAAGTTAAAGGGACAGTTATTACAAGACATTTCTATTGTCTTGCTAAAAAAGAACATATCAGCAAAGTCTAAACATTTTGGGCCAGATTACACAGACCCTAGCAAATGTTGGGTTATTATGGCAACTAAAGGCCAGATTACAAGAGAAGCGCTAAATATCGCTTTCATAAAAGCAATATTTGTGCTCCACTGTGTAATACCAGAGCGCGCTAATGTGCGCTGGTATTACAAGTTAACAGCAATGCGAACACGAGCTTGCTTTCGCATTGCTGGTAAGCATTGCACTTACGAGAGTGCACTTCCATAGGAATCAGAACTTCAGCGCAACAAAGGGGGTAAGTAGCACAGTGATGGCAGCAATTTTAAATATATATTATATGATTATATGACGTACGTTTCGTCAATCACAGCTTGGCTTTTTTGATGATCCTCGAAAAAGTCAAGCTATGTTTGGCGAAAAGTACGTTGGAGTGTAGTGACGTCACAAAAGGGGCGGAGCCTTGTTCTTTACCGGACCTGAACAGCATTCACTAGACATTGTGATACACACAGTCTTTTGCTTGCAGTGGTCTATGATTGGGACAGTCTCATATGTTTGTCTTGTGACTTGTTTTTAATTAATTGTTATTACCTTTTAACCACTTCTGATTCATTCCTTGAAGCTGGGATATCATTCTTTGCCTTGACTCCCATTAGGAGTTTCCTGCGCCTGTATATCTAGAGCTTGATTTTGAAGCTCTAGACAATGCGAGTACCGTTTCTGGCTCTTCTGCAATTTGCATAATAACAGAACTTCACTTTGAGGCATATTTAAGAAATGTCTTGCGGACCTGATCCAACAGTGCGGATCAGGTTCGCAAGACATTGCTGAATGCGGAGAGCAATACGCTCTCCGCATTTAACATTGCACCAGCAGCTCACAAGAGCTGCTGGTGCAACGCCGCCCCCTGCATACTCGCTGCCAATGGGCCGCCAGCAGGGAGCTGTCAATCAACCCGATCGTACTCGATCGGGTTGAATTGTTGCGATTCCTGTCCGCCTGCTCAGAGCAGGCGGACAGGGTTATGGAGCAGTAGTCTTTGTGACCGCTGTTTTATAACTGCTGTTTCTGGTGAGTCTGAAGACTCGCCAGAAACACGGGCCATCAAGCTCCTTTCGGAGCTTGATAGATAGGCCCCTATATGTGTTTCTTTTTCTCCCTGAGGTTCACCAGCTTACCACCGTGATTACCTGGGACATTTATCCTTTTTAGTGCACCATCACATTTGCTTTTGTGTTTTTTGATATATATATATATAACACACAGAGAAAACCCAGCACTCACTTACAAGCTCTCAGCTAAGATTTAAAAGCAAAAATGGAAAGGTACCTGAGCTTGTCCCATTTGGCCAGATGCGGTGACTAACCTTTCCATTTTTGCTTTTAAATCTTAGCTGAGAGCTTGTAAGTGAGTGCTGGGTTTTCTCTGTGTGTTGTATTAATTTGTTTTGTAATTTTCCCTATGGTTCTTGCACCCAGACCTGTCTGGGGTTAACTGCTTGTGGCTCTGGGGACAGCACAGCTTCCTGTGAGTGCCAGTGGCACCCAGGGCTGAGCATGTTGCAGGGTCATGGGATGTGTACCCGGTCCGGTATGAGAGTGCAGTTCCCTTTCGTGTTTTGTATATGTCTAGGGTGGTTACATATTCCTGTGCACCCTTCCCTTGTTTTCAGTTTGTTTGGATTTGAAAGCTTGCATTGTGTGGCTGTTTTAGGGTCTCAGGTATTGGAGAGGACCTTGACGTGGTACCTGAGCTTGTCCCATTTGGCCAGATGCGGTGACTAACCTTTCCATTTTTGCTTTTAAATCTTAGCTGAGAGCTTGTAAGTGAGTGCTGGGTTTTCTCTGTGTGTTGTATTAATTTGTTTTGTAATTTTCCCTATGGTTCTTGCACCCAGACCTGTCTGGGGTTAACTGCTTGTGGCTCTGGGGACAGCAAAGCTTCCTGTGAGTGCCAGTGGCACCCAGGGCTGAGCATGTTGCAGGGTCATGGGATGTGTACCCGGTCCGGTATGAGAGTGCAGTTCCCTTCCGTGTTTTGTATATGTCTAGGGTGGTTACATATTCCTGTGCACCCTTCCCTTGTTTTCAGTTTGTTTGGATTTGAAAGCTTGCATTGTGTGGCTGTTTTAGGGTCTCAGGTATTGGAGAGGACCTTGACGTGGTACCTGAGCTTGTCCCATTTGGCCAGATGCGGTGACTTACCTTTCCATTTTTGCTTTTAATCTTAGCTGAGAGCTTGTAAGTGAGTGCTGGGTTTTCTCTGTGTGTTGTATTAATTTGTTTTGTAATTTTCCCTATGGTTCTTGCACCCAGACCTGTCTGGGGTTAACTGCTTGTGGCTCTGGGGACAGCACAGCTTCCTGTGAGTGCCAGTGGCACCCAGGGCTGAGCATGTTGCAGGGTCATAGGATGTGTACCCGGTCCGGTATGAGAGTGCAGTTCCCTTCCGTGTTTTGTATATATATATATATATATATATATATATATATATTATTTTATATATAGATAAGTATATATAAGTATAGATATATAATGACTGTAGTGTATATATATATGAATATCTAATTTAAAAATACTTAGAACATTATCCCCTATGTGAAGAACATTGGAATATGAAATATTTACAGTAAATACATAGTTAAACACTTATTTAAATATGAATATTGCATAAAAATGATTACATGTTTTTTCAGCTACTTCAATGCTTTTATATATATGTCAATATATATTTCACATTCCAATGTTCTTCACTTACAGGATAATGTCCTTTTTCATTGTTAAATACATATTTCTATATACTGTAAATGTGTATATAAGTATACCTGCATATCTATTGCTATAGATATATAGGTAAAGATATGTATTTTACATGAACAGTATCAGATATATATATAGAAATATATATTTAATAATTAAAAAAGTACATTATTTTCTATGTGAAGTACATAGGAATGTAAAATATGCGGCCGGGTTAGCGTAATGAAACTTAGTATTCTTAAGGCTCGTTATTGAAATATTTAATAAAAAATATTTTTAAAAAATCATAAAAATTATTGAAAATTAATAAACATTCTGTAAAATATATAGATATATTCTATGGATTATTTAGAATATTTTACAATATGTTTTAATTTTTAATAATTTATATTATTTTTTTAAAGTATTTTATACGTAATATTTCAATAACCTGACAACGTTAAAATCTAAATTGAGAAATGCGATGTCCAAATGCATATTTGTACATTCCTATGTTGTTCACATACATAATAATGTGCCTTTATTATTAAATATATATATATATATATATATATCTGATACTGTTCATGTAAAATACATAGCTATACCTATATATCTATAGTAATATATATGCAGGTATAGGTATACATATATATATAAATATGTATTTAAGAATAAAAATAACATTATCCTGTAAGTGAATAACATTGAAATGTGTAATATGTACAGTGAATATACAGTAAAACACATACATGCATATGTACATACATATATATACATACATACATATACATATTTAGACATGTGTATGTATGTATCTCTATGTTAAAGCCCTTTGTACCTCAGATCTTTGAGCCATTATAACTTTTTATTGCAAATTTTTCAAAATGATTTTTATTAGATAGTGTCATTATGAGTGTAATTGTACTTATAACTTTTTTTCAAGCTTAACAGTTAACCAGAGCTCCGAGGTTGTGCCAAACCGCCGCTCATGAAATTCAAATGCGAATGCGTTTACTTTTAACTTGTAATACACTTGCTACTGCTGACACACACAAACACCACAATAAATCCGATATCACTTGCACGCAACAGTTAGCGCGCCACTCGTAATCTGACTCTATGGGGTCAATTTATCAAGTTCCGTACGGAGCTTGATGCCCCGTGAAGGCTCGCCGGAAACAGAAGTTATGAAGCAGCGATCTAAAGACCGCTGCTCCATAACCTGTCCATCTGCTCTGAGGCGGCGGACAGAAATCAACCCAATTGAATACGATCAGGTTGATTGACACCCCCTGCTAGCAGCGAATTAGCCGCGAATCCGCAGGGGGCGGTATTGCACCAGCAGTTCACAAGAACTGCATACGCTGTCGGCATTTATCGATGTGCAGCGGACATGATAACCTACATTGTATCATGTCCGCTCGCACTATAATAAATTGACCCCTGAATGTCCAGTTTTTTATTTTTCGTATACTAATTTTATTCTAGTTCTATAAATTCTAACATCTTAGAAGTCCACATAGATACTTTAGGTACTGGAGAGCATTTCCAGTTCTTCCCTATCAACAGTATAATACAGTTAGACATAATTCGAAAGAGTTTCAAATCAGGTTGGTATCTAATATTAGGAGATTTATTTAATAACCAGATTAAAGGGTCAAGTGCAAATTTTCATATTTAAAACATTTTCAATCTCTTTTATAGCCTTGGATCAAATGGTCTGAATCTGGGGATACCACAATCACATATGAGCAGCTAAACCGCTATTTACATGGCCAAATCTCCAACATCTATTTGATTGTTAAAGAAAAAGTTTACTCACTTTTTGTGGTGAATAATACCATCAAAGCAGAGTTGTATACTTAATTTCCAACATAAATGCTGATACCAAAGACCCAGAAGTGTTTGAGAAGATCAATTGTCCTAGTATTATAACTCCCAGATCATATTCCCAGCTATCCACGTAGGAGGGGAGAGAACCTGGTGGGGATTGTACCAAAATCTTATATAAAAGTGCCAAAGTATGAGAGATTGGAGGGGTTTGAATTTGGTGAGTAACCTCACCATATTACGACTAAATTTATGATGCAAGAGATAATAATGTATTCATCTGTACATGAACCAATTAAAACCTTGTTCAATTAAATCTTGTTGTGTTTTGATCTATTCCCCATGCAAAACACTGTTAAAGGGACAGCCTACAATAGAATTGTTATTGTTTTAAAATATAAATCATCCCTTTATTACCCATTCCCCAGTTTTGCACAACCAACACAGTTATATTAATAAACGTATTACCTCTGTGATTACCTTGTATCTAAGAACCTTCTTCCAGCCCCCAGATCACATGACTGTGACTGTTTATCATCTATTTCCTTGCATTTAGCATTGCAATGTGCTAAATCTTAAATAACTCCCTGTGTCTGACTCTGAACACAGTGTTATCTATATGGCCCACGTGTACTTCCAGTCTCTTTGTGTTAAAAAGAAATTTAAAAAGCCTGTGATTAGAGGCAGCCTTCAAGGGCTTAGAAATTAACACATGACTGTCTAGGTTTAGTTTCAACTAAGAATACCAAGAGAAAAAAAGCAATGATGATAACAGTAAATTGGAAAGTTGATTAAAATTACATGTCCTATCTGAATAATGAAAGTTTAATTTTGACTAGACTGTCTCTTTAAAGGACCAGTAAACGCAGTAGATTTGCATAATCAAAAAATGCAAGATAACAAGAGAATACAATAGCATTTACTCTGAATTTCAAATCAGTAGTAGATTTTTTTCTAACAAATTTTTCAAAGTTTTGTATATTTCCCCTCCCCCTGTACCATGTGATAGCAATCAGTCAATCACAAATGCATATACGTATAGTCTGTGAATTCTTGCACATGCTCAGTAAGAGCTGGTGACTCAAAAAGTGTAAATATAAAAGACTGTGCATTTTTTTCAATGGAGGAAAATTACAAAGTTGTTTAAAATAACATGCTGTATCTGAATCATGAAAATTTAATTTGACCTGAGTGTCCCTTTAATAGGAATGTCCTTATAATATGATGGAGGGATCTAAATTAGGACTATCCTATAATATAAAAGACCAAGTGTGTTTGTCAGAAGCTGTCATGCACAGTAGAGACTGCACGAGGACAAACACACCTGACCTTCAACAGACTGACCTGGCATCTGGGGCTGACCGTGTGTGAGGGGGGCGTGACGCGGACGATACTGGGCAGGGCCGGGCGTGATGGGGGTGGGGCCGGGCGGGCCGGGCTTACGTGAGAGAGCTCAAAAGAGGGGGGATAGAGAGAGAGCAAAAGAGGGGGGGTAGAGAGAGCAAAAGAGGGGGGATAGAGAGAGCAAAAGAGAGGGAGAGAGACAACAAAAGAGAGGGGGAGGGAGAGCAAAAGAAAGGGGAGAGAGAGCAAAAGAGGGGAGATAGAGAGAGAGCAAAAGAAAGGGAGAGAGAAAGCAAAAGAGAGGGGGGAGAAAGGGGAGAGAGACAGCAAAATATAGGGGAGAGAGAGCAAAAGAGAGGGGGGAGAGCGCAAAAGAGGGGAGAGAGAGACAGAGAGAGAGCACAAAAGAGATGGGAGAAAAGAGGGGGGAGGGAGGGGGGATAGAGAGAGCAAAATAGAGGGGAGAGAGAGCAAAGGAGAGGGGGAGAGAGAGAGAAAAAGATAGAGGGGAGAACGCAAAAGAGAGGGGAGAGAGAGAAAGTGCAAAAGAGAGGAGGGGAAAGAGAGGGGGGAGAAAGGGGAGAGAGACAGCAAAATATAGGGGAGAGAGAGCAAAAGAGAGGGGGGAGAGCGCAAAAGAGGGGAGAGAGAGACAGAGAGAGAGCACAAAAGAGATGGGAGAAAAGAGGGGGGAGGGAGGGGGGAGAGAGAGAGCAAAAGAGAGGAGAGAGAGAGCAAAGGAGAGGGGGAGAGAGAGAGAAAAAGATAGAGGGGAGAACGCAAAAGAGAGGGGAGAGAGAGAAAGTGCAAAAGAGAGGAGGGGAAAGAGAGGGGGGAGTAAGAGAGAGAGCAAAATAAAGGGGAGAGAGTGAGCAAAAGAGAGGGGGAGAGAGAGAGCATAAGAGAGGGGGAGAGAGAGCATAAGAGAGGGGGAGAGAGAGCAAAAGACAGGGAGAGAGAAAGAGCAAAAGAAAGGGGGAGAGAGAGAGCAAAAGAGAGGGGGGAAAGAGAGCAAAAGAAAGGGGGAGAGAGAGAGCAAAAGAGAGGGGGAAAGAGAGCAAAAGAAAGGGGAGAGAGAAAGAGAGGAAAAGAGGGGGGATAGAGAGAGCAAAAGAGAGGGGGAGAGAGAGCAAAAGAGAGGGGGAGAGAGCAAAAGAGAGGGCGAGAGAGAGAGAGAGAGCAAAAGAAAGGGTAAGAGAGAGCGCAAAAGAGAGGGGGGAGAGAAAGAGGGGGGGAGAGAGAAAGCAAAAGAGAGGGGAGAGAGAAAGAGGGGGGAAAGAGAGCAAAAGAAAGGGGAGAGAGAGAGAGAGGAAAAGAGGGGGATAGAGAGAGCAAAAGAGAGGGGGGAGAGAGCAAAAGAGAGGGGGGAGAGAGAGCAAAAGAGGGTGGATAGAGAGAGCAAAAGCGGGGAGAGAGAGTGAGCAAAAGAGAGGGGAGAGAGAGAGTGTGCAATAGAGCGGGGGGATAAGAGAGGGGGGAGAGAGCAAAAGAGAGGGGAGAGAGAGCAAAAGAGAGGGGGGGAGAGCGCAAAAGAGAGGGGAGAGAGAGTGCAAAAGAGAGGGGGAAAGAGGGGGAGAAGAGAGGGGGGAGAGAGAGAGCAAAAGAGAGGGGAGAGAGAAAGCAAAAGAGAGGGGGAGAGAGAGCATAAGAGAGGGCCGAGAGAGAGAGCAAAAGAGAGGGGGAGAGAGACAGCAAAAGAGATGGGGAGAAAGAGAGCAAAAGAAAGGTGAGAGAGAGAGAGCAAAAGAAGGGAGAGAGAGAGAGCAAAAGAGGGGGGAGAGAGAGCAAAAGAGACGGGGAGAGAGAGAGAGCAAAACAAAGGGGAGAGAGAGAGCAAAAGAGGGGGGATAGAGAGAGCAAAAGAGGGGGATAGAGAGAGCAAAATAGAGGGAGAGAGACAGCAAAAGAGAGGGGGAGAGAGCAAAAGAAGGGGAGAGATAGAGCAAAAGAGGGGGGATATAGAGAGAGCAAAAGAGAGGGGGAGAGTGCAAAAGAGAGGGGAAGAGCGCAAAAGAGAGGGGAAGAGAGAGTGCAAAACAGAGCATGCAAAAGAGAGGGGGGAAATAGCGAGGAGAGAGAGAGCAAAAGAGAGAGGAGAGAGATAGCAAAAGCGAGGGAGAGAGAGAGAGAGCAAAAGAGAGGGGGAGAGAAAGAGCAAAAGAGAGGGAGAGAGAGACAGCAAAAAAGAGGGGGGAGAGAGAGAGCAGAAGAGAGGGGGAGAGAAAGAGTAAAATAAAGGGGGGGAGCGAGAGAGAGAGAGAGAGAGAGCAAAAGAGGGGGGATAGAGAGAGCAAAAGAGAGGGAGATAGACAGCAAAAGAGAGGGGGAGAGAGCAGAAGAAAGAGGGGAGAGAGAGCGAAAAAGAGGGGGGCTAGAGAGAGCAAAAGAGAGGGAGAGAGAGAGCAAAAGAGAGGGGGAGAGAGCACAAAAGAGAGATGAGAGAGCGCAAAAGAGAGGGGGAGAGAAAGCGCAAAAGAGAGGGAGGAAAAGAGAGGGGGAGAGAGAGAGCAAAAGAGAGGGGGGAGAGAGAGAGCAAAATAGAGAGAGAGGGAGAGAGAGAGCAAAAGAGAGGGGGGAAAGAGCAAAAGAGAGGGGGGATAGAGAGAGAGAACAAGGGTGGAACCGCTGTACTGCAAAAAAATGGCCCGTGTACACAGGCTTTAGGACTAGTATATTTATAAACCTATATAGACCTATATATATATATTTATAGACCTATATAGACCTATATTTAGGTTCAAATTTTCAATTAATTAAGTGAGGATGGAATTAAATATATATGTGGGAATTTAATAAATAAATAACTTGTTCCCAGCTATTAAAAGTCTCTAGTTATACATATCACCGTGTTTGGTAAATTGACAACATAATTTACCTAAATAGGTAACAGAAGAGACTGCAGTCCTGATGATCTAAAGCTCTCCTCTCAGGTGAGATGATCTAAGAATTCTTGTCTGTGTGGTGAGGACCCTTGAAGAGATGTGTATCTCACTATGCAGGGTTCTGTGAAGGAGAGTCTCCTATATTAAAATATAAGGTCTAAACAAATCCCACATATTTTGTGTAATTTCTCTACATGACCATGACTGATCCTCAGGCCCTGCATGATCTAACAGTCTCATGATCTAAAAGTCTAAACATAATTTTTTTGTTGTAGCTGCAACTGTTTTTCAATAGCCAAACACCACCCACCATTTGTCTCATTTGGAGGAGCCATTCTGGGTTTGAGTCCACAGCTGAAAAAGCCATTCTGTTCTCATTAATATCTCCTTTTTGAAAAACATAATTTATGTAAGAACTTACCTGATAAATTCATTTCTTTCATATTAGCAAGAGTCCATGAGCTAGTGACGTATGGGATATACATTCCTACATTCCTACATTCCTACCAGGAGGGGCAAAGTTTCCCAAACCTCAAAATGCCTATAAATACACCCCTCACCACACCCACAAATCAGTTTAACGAATAGCCAAGAAGTGGGGTGATAAGAAAAAAGTGTGAAGCATAAATATAAGGAATTGGAATAATTGTGCTTTATATAAAAAAATCATAACCACCACAAAAAAAGGGTGGGCCTCATGGACTCTTGCTAATATGAAAGAAATGAATTTATCAGGTAAGTTCTTACATAAATTATGTTTTCTTTCATGTAATTAGCAAGAGTCCATGAGCTAGTGACGTATGGGATAATGACTACCCAAGATGTGGATCTTCCACGCAAGAGTCACTAGAGAGGGAGGGATAAACTAAAGACAGCCAATTCCGCTGAAAAAAATCCACACCCAAAAATAAAGTTTAAATCTTATAAAGAAAAAAACTGAAAATATAAGCAGAAGATTCAAACTGAAACAGCTGCCTGAAGTACTTTTCTACCAAAGACAGCTTCAGAAGAAGAAAACACATCAAAATGGTAGAATTTAGTAAAAGTATTCAAAGAAGACCAAGTTGCTGCTTTGCAAATCTGATCAACCGAAGCTTCATTCCTAAACGCCCAGGAAGTAGAAACTGACCTAGTAGAATGAGCTGTAATCCTTTGAGGCTGAGTTTTACCCGACTCGACATAAGCATGATGAATTAAAGATTTCAACCAAGATGCCAAAGAAATGGCAGAGGCCTTCTGACCTTTCCTAGAACCGGAAAAGATAACAAATAGACTAGAAGTCTTTCGGAAATTCTAAGTAGCTTCAACATAATATTTCAAAGCTCTAACTACATCCAAAGAATGCAATGATTTCTCCTTAGAATTCTTAGGATTAGGACATAATGAAGGAACTACAATTTCTCTACTAATGTTGTTAGAATTCACAACCTTAGGTAAAAATTTAAAAGAAGTTCGCAACACCGCCTTATCCTGGTGAAAAATCAGAAAAGGAGACTCACAAGAAAGAGCAGATAATTATGAAACTCTTCTGGCAGAAGAGA
The DNA here is from genome assembly GCF_027579735.1 of Bombina bombina. Lineage (NCBI taxonomy): Eukaryota > Metazoa > Chordata > Amphibia > Anura > Bombinatoridae > Bombina > Bombina bombina. Next base: position 66,301,372 of record NC_069507.1, read on the forward strand.
TGGCCAAAAGGAACAAAACTTTCCAAGAAAGTAATTTAATGTCCAATGAATGCATAGGTTCAAACGGAGGAGCTTGAAGAGCCCTCAGAACCAAATTCAAACTCCAAGGAGGAGAAATTGACTTAATGACAGGTTTTATACGAACCAAAGCTTGTACAAAACAATGAATATCAGGAAGATTAGCAATCTTTCTGTGAAAAAGAACAGAAAGAGCAGAGATTTGTCCTTTCAAGGAACTTGCAGACAAACCTTTATCAAAACCATCCTGAAGAAACTGTAAAATTCTCGGAATTCTAAAAGAATGCCAGGAAAAATGATGAGAAAGACACCAAGAAATATAAGTCTTCCAGACTCTATAATATATCTCCCTAGATACAGATTTACGAGCCTGTAACATAGTATTAATCACAGAGTCAGAGAAACCTCTTTGACTAAGAATCAAGCGTTCAATCTCCATACCTTTAAATTTAAGGATTTGAGATCCTGATGGAAAAAAGGACCTTGCGACAGAAGGTCTGGCCTTAACGGAAGAGTCCACGGTTGTCAAGAGGCCATCCGGACAAGATCCGCATACCAAAACCTGTGAGGCCATGCTGGAGCTACCAGCAGAACAAGCGAGCATTCCTTCAGAATCTTGGAGATTACTCTTGGAAGAAGAACTAGAGGCGGAAAGATATAGGCAGGATGATACTTCCAAGGAAGTGACAATGCATCCACTGCTACCGCTTGAGGATCCCTGGATCTGGACAGATACCTGGGAAGTTTCTTGTTTAGATGAGAGGCCATCAAATCTATTTCTGGAAGTCCCCACATTTGAACAATCTGAAGAAATACCTCTGGGTGAAGAGACCATTCGCCCGGATGTAACGTTTGGCGACTGAGATAATCCGCTTCCCAATTGTCTATACCTGGGATATGAACCGCAGAAACTAGACAGGAGCTGGATTCCGCCCATACCAGAATTCGAGATACTTCTTTCATAGCCAGAGGACTGTGAGTCCCTCCTTGATGATTGATGTATGCCACAGTTGTGACATTGTCTGTCTGAAAACAAATGAACGATTCTCTCTTTAGAAGAGGCCAAGACTGAAGAGCTCTGAAAATTGCACGTAGTTCCAAAATATTAATCGGTAATCTCACCTCCTGAGATTCCCAAACCCCTTGTGCTGTCAGAGACCCCCACACAGCTCCCCAACCTGTAAGACTTGCATCTGTTGAAATTACAGTCCAGGTCGGAAGAACAAAAGAAGCCCCCTGAACTAAACGATGGTGATCTGTCCACCACGTCAGAGAGTGTCGTACAATCGGTTTTAAAGATATTAATTGAGATATCTTTGTGTAATCCCTGCACCACTGGTTCAGCATACAGAGCTGAAGAGGCCGCATGTGAAAACGACCAAAGGGGATCGCGTCCGATGCAGCAGTCATAAGACCTAGAATTTCCATGCATGAACTTTTTGGTAAATTGATCCTCCAACCATGATGTTGAAGAAACAACACAAGTCGATTCGTATGAGATTCTGCTAAATGTGAAGACTGAGCAAGTACCAAGATATCGTCCAAATAAGGAAATACCACAATACCCTGTTCTCTGATTACAGACAGAAGGGCACCGAGAACCTTTGTAAAAATTCTTGGAGCTGTAGCTAGGCCAAACGGCAGAGCCACAAACTGGTAATGCTTGTCTAGGAAAGAGAATCTCAGAAACTGATAGTGATCTGGATGAATCGGAATATGCAGATATGCATCCTGTAAATCTATTGTAGACATATAATGCCCTTGCTGAACAAAAGGCAGGATAGTCCTTACAGTTACCATTTCGAATGTTGGTATCCTTACATAACGATTCAATATTTTTAGATCCAGAACTGGTCTGAAGGAATTCTCCTTCTTTGGTACAATGAAGAGATTTGAATAAAACCCCAGTCCCTGTTCCAGAACTGGAACTGGCATAATTACTCCAGCCAACTCTAGATCTGAAACACATTTCAGAAATGCTTGAGCCTTCGCTGGGTTTACTGGGACACGGGAAAGAAAAAATCTCTTTGCAGGAGGCCTTATCTTGAAGCCAATTCTGTACCCTTCTGAAACAATGTTCTGAATCCAAAGATTGTGAACGGAATTGATCCAAATTTCTTTGAAAAAACGTAATCTGCCCCCTACCAGCTGAGCTGGAATGAGGGCCGCACCTTCATGTGGACTTAGGAGCTGGCTTTGATTTTCTAAAAGGCTTGGATTTATTCCAGACTGGAGATGGTTTCCAAACTGATACCTCTCCTGAGGATGAAGGATCAGGTTTTTGTTCCTTGTTGTGACGAAAGGAACGAAAACGATTATTAGATCTAAATTTACCTTTAGATTTTTTATCCTGTGGTAAAAAAGTTCCTTTCCCTCCAGTAACAGTTGAGATAATAGAATCCAACTGAGAACCAAACAATTTATTACCCTGGAAAGAAAGGGAAAGCAGAGTAGACTTAGAAGACATATCAGCATTGCAAGTTTTAAGCCATAAAGCTCTTCTAGCTAAAATAGCTAGAGACATATATCTGACATCAACTCTAATGATATCAAAGATGGCATCACAAATAAATTTATTAGCATGTTGAAGAAGAAGAATAATGCTATGAGAATTATGATCTGTTACTTGTTGCGCTAAAGCTTCTAACCAAAAAGTTGAAGCTGCAGCAACATCCGCTAAAGATATAGCAGGTCTAAGAAGATTACCTGAACACAAGTAAGCTTTTCTTAGAAAGGATTCAATTTTCCTATCGAAAGGATCCTTAAAGGAAGTACCATCTGCCGTAGGAATAGTAGTACGCTTAGCAAGAGTAGAGACAGCCCCATCAACCTTAGGGATTTTGTCCCAAAACTCTAATCTGTCAGATGGCACAGGATATAATTGCTTAAAACGTTTAGAAGGAGTAAATTAATTACCCAAATTATTCCATTCCCTGGAAATTACTTCAGAAATAGCACTAGGGACAGGAAAAACTTCTGGAATAACTACAGGAGATTTAAAAACCTTATCTAAACGTTTAGATTTAGTATCAAGAGGACCATAATCCTCAATTTCTAAGGCAATTAGGACTTCTTTAAGTAAAGAACGAATAAATTCCATTTTAAATAAATATGAAGATTTATCAGCATCAACCTCTGAGACAGAATCCTCTGAACCAGAAGAACCATTATCAGAATCAGAATGATGATGTTCATTTAAAAATTCATCTGAAAAATGAGAAGTTTTAAAATACTTTTTACGTTTATTAGAAGGAGGAATAACAGACATAGCCTTCTTAATGGATTTAGAAACAAAATCTCTTATGTTATCAGGAACACTCTGAGTATTAGATGTTGACGGAACAGCAACAGGTAATGTAACAGTACTAAAGGAAATATTATCTGCATTAACAAGTTTGTCATGACAAACAGTACAAACAACAGCTGGAGGAACAGATACCATAAGTTTACAGCAGATACACTTAGCTTTGGTAGCTCCAGCACCAGGCAGCGATTTTCCAGAAGTATCTTCTGACTCAGTTTCAACGTGGGACATCTTGCAATATGTAATAGAAAAAACAACATATAAAGCAAAATTGATCAAATTCCTTAAATGACAGTTTCAGGAATGGGAAAAAATGCCAGTGAACAAGCTTCTAGCAACCAGGAGCAATAAATAATGAGACTTAAATAATGTGGAGACAATAGTGACGGCCATATTTTTTTAGCGCCAAAAATGACGCCCACATTATTTGGCGCCTAAATGCTTTTGGCGCCAAAAATGATGCCACATCCGGAACGCCGACACCTTTGGCGCAAAAGAACGTCAAAAATGACGCAACTTCCGGCGACACGTATGACGCCGGAAACAGAATTTTTTTTTTTTTTTGCGCCAAAAAAGTCAGCGCCAAGAATTACGCAATAAAATGAAGCATTTTCAGCCCCCGCGAGCCTAACAGCCCACAGGGAAAAAGTCAAATCTTAAGGTAAGAAAAAAGAAATTGATTTATTCATATGCATTATCCCAAATATGAAACTGACTGTCTGAAATAAGGAATGTTGAACATCCTGAGTCAAGGCAAATAAATGTTTGAATACATATATTTAGAACTTTATAAAAAAGTGCCCAACCATAGCTTAGAGTGTCACAGAAAATAAGACTTACTTACCCCAGGACACTCATCTATATGTTGTAGAAAGCCAAACCAGTACTGAAACGAAAATCAGCAGAGGTAATGGTATATAAATAAGAGTATATCGTCGATCTGAAAAGGGAGGTAAGAGATGAATCTCTACGACCCATAACAGAGAACCTATGAAATAGACCCCGTAGAAGGAGATCATTGAATTCAAATAGGCAATACTCTCCTCACACCCCTCTGACATTCACTGCACGCTGAGAGGAAAACCGGGCTCCAACCTGCTGCGGAGCGCATATCAACGTAGAATCTAGCACAAACTTACTTCACCACCTCCATAGGAGGCAAAGTTTGTAAAACTGATTTGTGGGTGTGGTGAGGGGTGTATTTATAGGCATTTTGAGGTTTGGGAAACTTTGCCCCTCCTGGTAGGAATGTATATCCCATACGTCACTAGCTCATGGACTCTTGCTAATTACATGAAAGAAATGTATATTTGAAGGGTTATTGAAGTGCAAAACGAACATGTTCTAATTTGTTAGTTACTGCATGTAGTTTTAGTACTATGTACCGTTCAGGTCCCATTGCGAGGTTAAAAAATACATAGTTAAAGGTATAGAAAGGTAAAATGAAATGTACATGGGTGCATTTGAATTTAAATTTGTCGCCATATCATTTGCAAAATTGCTTCTAGCAAAAGTTATTACTTGGCATTATTTGCATAGATGGGTGCAGCAATTGTTTATATATATATATATATATATATATATATATATATATATATATATATATATATATATATATATATATTACACCATGTTGTCTGCCTTGGAAACATCCTCAAGGAGGTTATCACATAACTCCACTGAACAGGACCCTAAGGGCCCAACAGTGGAGAAATCAAATGGAAGACTTTTTTCCAATTTAGAGGATCTAATCAAATCAGAACACAGACACTGGTGAGACCTGGACACTCTCAAAAAATATAAAGAGAAAAAACAGATACAGAGAGGTTTGAGAGTGTTTAAGAATTGTTCTTTTAAAAATGATGATAAGTTATTAGAAAAATTGTTTCTTATTTTGGAAGATTGTTCTTTGAAATGAATAGACCTGTTGAACACACATAGACAGCATTTGGTAGACACAATAGCTGTAGAGATTGAAAAGATACAACAGGAATTTAATCATTTCAAGGATCATGAGATCTACCAAAGGCCGAATAACGCTACAATGAAATCTACTGATAGTTTTCTGAAAGAAATCATAGAAAATAAAAATTTGAAAATGGCTAGGGATGAGGATGACTATGCCAATGGTATGATGTACACTTATAACAAAAAATACACTAGTGAAACAAAGGATAACCCTGAGAACAAATGGGTTACAGTACCATCACGTAATAAAAGATTTGCCATTTGCCAATAATAACAAGAGGCACACATATACACTTGTGAACTATCACAAAAATACACAACAGCATTGGAAACAGAATAGGAAACAGAATAGGAATACTAACCAGTTCCAATATAATACCACAGCATGGCAATTGGAGGTCTAAAACTAATACTTCTTCCCAAGAGAATTGGAATACCAATAGAGGTAATTCTAATTGGGGACCCCAGGGCAATTACCACACCGGGAATGCAGGCCATAGTCATATATACCAGAATTATACAAGACAACAATCTAATCTCAACATTATGAGACTGATGGCTCGAATGCATGGGTGGAAGACAGATCCAAGAGACTCCCACATATAATAAATATGAGCTTCTTGTTGACCACAATACTAATCAAGGGACAATACCCTCCTACTAAGAGAAACCTAACCAAAGGGAAGAAAGACCCTCTACTTCAGGGAATATTAATAATCATTTTTTAGGGGACAGACCTCTGTCCCCACTTTGGAAAAGAAACAAACCCCCCCAACAACAACAAAAAGGTCTTTCCCAAACAAGGGAGAAGAGGGAGAGGGAATACCCTCAAAGAAACAAAACTATTAAAACTGAATCTTGAATCTTTCTACACACAAACTTACAAATGATGCAATTAGAATCCTTGGTAGGGATCTATCTTACTGTCCTCCTAATGAACCTGATTTGTTTAACTTGTATGTGGATCTGAATGCCTTTACTAGGAAACTTAATCTACAAAGGTATTTTGCAGCTAGACTCCTTAAAAAGCAGAAATTGGAAGGTACTTCAATACTAACCGATAATATGAACCCCAGAGATTTAGAATATATCTTATACACTGAAACAAGATATATATCAAATGAACTATTTGAACAGGTTTTACATACATCTTTGGCCTGGAGGGCGAACCTGGTATTCTATGGCCGTTACATAGATGATCTGATCTTTGTATGGGAAGGTTCCCTGGAATCAGTCAAACTTTTCGCCAATAGTTTAAATTGTAATGATATGGGTTTAACTTTTACTTACAACATTCAAATGGAAAAAATCGAATTTCTTGACATATTCCTGGAATGGAATACAGATGGTAGTGTATCGTCTTTCACCTATTTCAAGAGTGTGGACAGCAACAACTTCCTACATTTTTCGAGCAACCATCTTAATAGCTGGAAGACAAACATACCTTATAGCTAGTTTAGGCGGATTTGGAGGAATTGTGGCCCTATGGAACTATATGACACCCAGTCCACAATTTTAATTGATAGATTTAGAGAGAAAGGATATCCAAGTAGACTCATCAAGGATAGTTATATTAAAGCTAGAAATATTGACAGAACTTCTATTCTACAACAGGCTCCTAAATCAGAGGCAAAAAAAGAGAATACAAATATACTAAGTCCAGCGTTTATTACTCAGTTTAATTCTAAACATAAGAGCATTAGAGAAATAGTCAACAAACACTGGCCAATTGTACTTAAAGACCCCTATCTTAAGGGAAATCTAAAACATAACCCGAGATTAGTTTTCAGACGGGTCCCCACTTTAAAGCAAAAAATTGCCCCTATTAAAGTGGTGGTATCCAAAAAGAATATACATAATATACCCCCGAGTAAAATGGTAAAAAAATAAAGGGAAAATAGGAGCATTTAGGTGCAATAAAAATAGATGCCATATGTGTAAATTTGTCACTCATGGCAACAACACCATCAAAAGTTACACAACTGGGGAGACTTTTGAAATTAAAACTTATCTGGACTGTAGTATGGAATATGTCATTTATGTACTCACATGCGAATGTGGAGTACAATATTTAGGTTGCACATGTAGAAAGGTGCGCACAAGGTGGAGTGAGCATATCTGGCTGCCTTTTGATCTAATAATATGGAGCACCATACTCTGTATCACCTGCGAGTAACAATTTAATTGTTAGATGTATAAGTATATCTTTTTAATTTCGGATATATGGTTGGCATTTAGAATATATTGGCTACAATTTTCTAGAAGAATTGTTTATTGATTGTGTCCCACCTGGTTCATATATGTTATCAGTTGTTTCCGGTATTGGGCTAGTCTTTAAATTACATGTTCGATATTGTCCGCAAAGATAAATATATTGGATCACACTTATTATATCATTAGCGTATATACTGTATATGATATCATTATATTATATAATATATATTTTGTTTATTTTAGATATAAATATTTAGTTTTATACTAATTATTATCACTTTATTATATTGTTCACATTATGTATGTTTACATGATATATATTTATTGTATCACCACTACGCATTAGGTATATATATTTCACTTTCATTACATCACATATCTAATACGTTTTGATATTTAGGGATTTTCACATATTAGACATCTATATATAATTTTATCACATAACCAAGTATATATTAGTCTCATAGATATATAATTTTTATATTTTATTTTTCTAACACTCCATACTCACTCATCACTGTTCATTCCTTTCATATCCTATTATGATTCACCATGGACGATCTTTGTATCAATAGTATTGTTTTATCATATAGCCACTACAGCCAGTCACTTAAGGGCTGTTAATTAGCACTAACCAGCACAAAATTCATATTTTTATCATTCACATATCCATTGTATTGGTCCTAATAAGTGCAATCTCCATTCAATATAGGTTTTTAATATTGGCATTTTTCACTTATTACATTCATATATCTATAGTATTGATCCAAATAGGCGTATACTCTATATGACATCAGTTTATCTACACCCACTGTGGGCGAGTCTTTTCTGATACGTCATTCAGAATGAAAGCGTACCATTGGTCCCACGCATCCACACTGAGAGGGTACGGTACTGTCTAGTAACGTGCTGACGTAGTTCTTACAGCACGGAATTATACACTGAACAAGCCGGAAACACGATTACTATTTTGTGTTAATATATGAGTCCATAAACTAACTGAAGGTATTATTAATGCTGAAACTAAGCTGGAAGCTTGATTTTGGATTTAACTTTTAGAAGCATATTAAATAACGTAATCTATATGACCCACAAGGTTTTTATTAAGATTTGGTTTTCCACATCACTTTGTATATATATATACACTAGCGGACTATAGATACATTGGAGTTATTAAGTCCAGTATTAAATGGGTTGAAATCATCCTAAAAGAGCATATATTTGATATTGGTTGGGACATAAACATATACGCCTAGATTACGAGTCTTGCATTAGCCTTAAAAAGCACCATTGAGAGGTTCCAACGCTGCTTTTTAACGCCAGTTGTTATTACGAGTCTGGCAGGTACAGGTGTACCGCTCACTTTTTTTCCGCGACTCGAGCATACCGCAAATCCACTTACTTCAATTGCGTATCCTATCTTTTCAATGGGATTTTCCTAACGCCGGTATTACGAGTCTTGTAAAAAGTGAGCGGTACAGCCTCTCCTGTCAAGACTGATACCGCATTTAAAAGTCTGTAGTTAAGAGTTTTATGGGCTAACGCCGTAACATAAAACTCTTAACTAAAGTGATAAAAAGTACACTAACACCCATAAACTACCTATTAACCTCTAAACCGAGGCCCCCCCCGCACATCGCAAACACTTAAATAAATGTTTTAACCCCTAATCTGCCGACCGGACATCGCCGCCACTTTAATAAATATATTAACCTCTAAACCGCCGCACTCCCGCATCGCAAACACTAGTTAAATTTTATTAACCCCTAATCTGCCATCCCTAACATCGCCAACACCTACCTACATTTATTAACCCCCTAATCTGCTGCCCCCAACGTCGCCGCCACCATATTAAATGTATTAACCCCTAAACCTAAGTCTAACCCTAACCCCCCCAACTTAAATACAATTTAAAATAATCTAAAAAAATTACTACAATTAAATAAATTATTCCTATTTAAAACTAAATACTTACCTATAAAATAAACCCTAAGATAGCTACAATATAACTAATAATTACATTGTAGCTATCTCAGGGTCTATTTTTATTTTACAGGCAACTTTGTATTTATTTTAACTCGGTACAATAGTTATTAAATAGTTATTAACTATTTAATAACTACCTAGCTAAAATAAAGACAAATTTACCTGTAAAATAAACCCTAACCTAAGTTACAATTACACCTAACACTACACTATAATTAAATAAATTACCTAAATTAACTACAAGTAATTACAATTAAATTAAATAAACTAAAGTACGAAAAAAACCCCCACTAAATTACAGAAAATAATAAAATAATTACAAGAATTTTAAACCTAATTACACCTAATCTAATCCCCCTAATAAAATAAAAAAGCCCCCAAACTAATAAAAATCCCTACCCTATACTAAATTACAAATAGCCCTTAAAAGGGCCTTTTGCAGAGCATTGCCCCAAAGTAATCAGCTCTTTTACCTGTAAAAAAAAATACAATAAGCCCCCCCAACATTAAAACCCACCACCCACACACCCAACCCTACTCTAAAACCCACCCAATCCCTCCTTAATAAAACCTAACACTAACCCCTTGAAGATCACCCTACCTTGAGACGTCTTCACCCACCCGGGCAGAAGTGGTCCTCCAGACGGCCAGACGTCTTCATCCGATCCGGGCAGAAGGCGGCATCTTCTATCTTCAGGAACGGAGCGGGTCCATCTTCAAGCCATCCGATGCGGAGCATCCTCTTCCATCCGACGACTAACACTAAATGATGGTACCTTTAAGTGACGTCATCCAAGATGGTGTCCCTTCAATTCCGATTGGCTGATAGAATTCTATCAGCCAATCAGAATTAAGGTAGAAAAAAATCCTATTGGCTGATCCAATCAGCCAATAGGATTGAGCTTGCATTCTATTGGCTGATTGGAACAGCCAATAGAATGCAAGCTCAATCCAATTGGCTGATTGGATCAGCCAATAGGATTTTTCCTACCTTAATTCCGATTGAATCAGCCAATCGGAAATGAAGGGACGCCATCTTGGATGACGTCACTTAAAGGTACCGTCATTTAGTGTTAGTCGAATGGAAGAGGATGCTCCGCGTCTGATGGCTTGAAGATGGACCCGCTCCACTCCGGATGGATGAAGATAGAAGATACCGCCTGGATGAAGACTTCTTTTTTTTACAGGTAAAAGAGCTGATTACTTTGGGGCAATGCCCTGCAAAAGGCCCTTTTAAGGGCTATTTGCAATTTAGTATAGGGTAGGGTTTTTTATTTTGGGGGGCTTTTTTATTTTATTAGGGGGATTAGATTAGGTGTAATTAGTTTAAAATTCTTGTAATTATTTTATTATTATTTAGTGTTTTGGTTTTTTCGTACTTTAGTTTATTTAATTTAATTGTAATTAATTGTAGTTAGTTTAGGTAATTAATTTAATTATAGTGTAGTGTTAGGTGTAATTGTAACTTAGGTTAGGGTTTATTTTACAGGTAAATTTGTACTTATTTTAACTAGGTAGTTATTAAATAGTTAATAACTATTTAATAACTATTCTACCTAGTTAAAATAAATACAAACTTGCCTGTAAAATAAAAATAAATCCTAAAATGGCTACAATGTAACTATTAGTTATATTGTAGCTATCTTAGGGTTTATTTTATAGGTATTTAGTTTTAAATATGAATAATTTAGTTAAAGGGACACTGTACTCAAAAATTTTCTTTCGTGATTCAGATTGAGCATGAAATTTTAAGCAACTTTCTAATTTACTCCTATTATCAAATTTTCTTCATTCTCTTGGTATCTTTATTTGAAATGCAAGAATGTAAGTTTAGATGCCGGCCCATTTTTTGTGAACAACCTGGGTTGTCCTTGCTGATTGGTGGATAAATTCATCCACCAATAAAAAAGTGCTGTCCAGAGTACTGAAACCAAAAAAAAGCTTAGATGCCTTCTTTTTCAAATAATGATAGCAAGAGAACGAGGAAAAATTGATAATATGAGTAAATTAGAAAGTTGCTTAAAATTGCATGCTCTTTCTGAATTACAAAAGAAAAAATTTGGGTACAGTATCCCTTTAATAATAGTAATTTTATTTAGATGTATTTAAATTATATTTAAGTTAGGGGGGGTGTTAGGGTTAGACTTAGATTTAGGGGTTAATAACTTTATTATAGTGGCGGCGACAATGGTGATGGCAGATTAGGGGTTAATAAGTGTAGTTAGGTGGTGGCGACATTGGGGGCGGCAGAGTAGGGGTTAATAAATAAAAAGTAGGTGTCGGCGATGTTGGGGGCATCAGATTAGGGGTTGATAGGGATAATGTAGGTGGCGGCAGTGTCCGGAGTGGCAGATTAGGGGTTAATAATTGTAAGATTAGGGGTGTTTAGACTCGAGGTTCATGTTAGGGTGTTAGGTGTAGACATAAAAAGTATTTTCCCATAGGAATCAATGGGGCTGCGTTAGAAGCTGAACGCTGCTTTTTTGCAGGTGTTAGGTTTTTTTTCAGCCGATTCTCCCCCATTGATTCCTATGGGGAAATCGTGCACGAGCACGTTTTACCAGCTCACCGCTACCGTAAGCAACGCTGGTATTGAGGTGAGATGTGGAGCTAAATTTTGCTCTCCACTCACTTTTTTTGCGGCTAACGCTGGGTTTATAAAAACTAGTAATACCAGCGTTGTCTTAAGTGAGCGGTGAGAAAAAAATGCTCGTTAGCACCGTACACCATTACCGACAAAAACTCGTAATCTAGCCGATAGTTTGTTTGTATGTTTATATTTTATTTTCCATTCCTGAATTGGTGTCTAATAAATTTTATTAATTTTTTTTTTTCTCAAAAACTGTATACTCTATGTCAAATTTCCCTAGGGATATTATGAAGATGAGGATTACTATCACTTTTTTTAATAAAGTTATTATTTATTTATTTATTGTTTTTGATATATTTTTATACATGTTTATATGTTATTTTCACTGCTGTTTTTGCTGTGGGTTACCAATTAATCAATTATAGACTCCAGTGTGTTCATACGCCCATTATGGGTGGTTCTTACTTGCTCATTCGCTAGAGTTTATTTTAAATAGTGTGTTTGTATTAAGGTGCTTTATGCCTGAGGAAACAGCCAATACTAAGGCTGAGAAACGCGTCGTATAGATAGGGGGTACATTGTACATGCCCTCTATTACCACTGCTTGTAATTGCTTTTAACTGTTTTTAATAAACACGTTGTTTTATCACAAGCATTGGGGAAGCACCATTTTGGTTGGTCCTAATACCACCATTTGAACACCTGGAGCTACCCTCTCGTTTAGTTGGATTGGACTGCACCTGTACGTCTTTTTGCACTCCTGGAGCTGAGAGTGGGTTAGCTGGTACACCCGGAGTAACCAGCCTGTTTCTACCAGTACATAAGTGTACTCTTAACAAATGTGAGTACTGATTTGGCTTTATATCCTTTCAACTCCACATTAAATATGCTGATATACACATGAGGCGCCCCTCTGTTCTTTGTTTTCTCCATAGTACTGTTTTTAAGCAGTGTACACACATATTCTGTAAGTGCATCTTGCATTTAAACACCAAACCTTCTCACAAGGGGATGATCTAAAGCTCTCCGCTCAGGTGGAATGATCTAAAATATTCCTCCAGCACTGCAAGATCACTAGTGAAATTCTTAAAAGGCAGATTTTGCTGTACTTCTCCAAGGGGCTTTCCCTGCATTTCTGTATGTGAAGTTAAGACAAGCCCAGTGCAATATAGCACTGCATGACATGACAGATCTACTGCAGGTACTCTTTGTGTTTTGTATTTCATATTACTTTATACATCAGATAAAGTTTTATTACATTTAAACTTTGCACTTTCTATTTTGTATTTTATTTTGTATACAACAGTGTATTATGGATTGTGATTTTACAATTTCTGAAGACTTTCACTGTTTATATGTATCTTTATACAACTAGTATTATACTTTATGTATTTATGTGTATCTTTTACAAATTACATTGCACTCTATTTAAAATAAAACTGAAAAACTGGCAGCTTTAGTTTCCCAGAAAGCTTAATTACTTTCTAAGGGCCCAATAAGCAAATATTCTCCATTCTGGAGAATTACAAATAAAACTGAAATTATTTCACTACAGCATAACTTAATTTTGCCTATACTTTAGCATATATTACTTTCTGTTAGTTAAAATAAGTGTATTGTGAATTTTGAACAGATTTCCCCAACATACAGCTGGCAAGACAAATCAGTGGGACCAGCTTGTTTAAAATGCTTACAAAATTTCACACAAGCTTAAAGGGACACTGTACCCAAATTTTTTCTTTCGTGATTCAGATTGAGCATGAAATTTTAAGCAACTTTCTAATTTACTCTTATTATCAAATTTTCTTCATTCTCTTGGTATCTTTATTTAAAATGCAAGAATGTAAGTTTAGATGCCGGCCCATTTTTGGTGAACAACCTGGGTTGTCCTTGCTGATTGGTGGATAAATTCATCCACCAATAAAAAAGTGCTGTCCAGAGTACTGAAACCAAAAAAAAAGCTTAGATGCCTTCTTTTTCAAATAATGATAGCAAGAGAACGAAGAAAAATTGATAATAGGAGTAAATTAGAAAGTTGCTTAAAATTGCATGCTCTTTCTGAATTACAAAAGAAAATTTTTGGGTACAGTGTCCCTTTAAGACATACCCAGGGAACTCCCCTGTCCCTCCCACTTTCTGAAGCTGTGTTTTATTTTATAATATGTAACAGATACACAGAAATATAAAAAGTATGATCCTAATTTGTTAAAGTAAGTAAGTTTCTTAGTGACAGGGACCTAGTTTCAAGGGTTTGTTGAGCGCTGACTAAATCTTGGATTCTACAAGAATAAAAATGAGAAACAGAATTCAATAAACACTACAACCTTCTATCAGACCTTCTTACTAGTGTTCACAAAGGAAATTCCTCAAAAAAGGTTGGATATGGATCATGAGTATCTGGCATTATCTGATTCAAGTTGTGTTTTTTCTCAGCAAGTAGACATTTCCATAGTCCCTTAAAAGGACATTAAAGGGTCATAAAACTCAAAAAATGTATTTCATGATTTAGGTAGAGCATACAATTTTAAACACCTTTACAATTTACTTCTATTATCAAATTGTCTTTGTTTTCTTGTTATCCTTTGTTGAACAGCAGGGAGGTAAGTTCAGGCGTGTGCACGTGCCTGCAGTACTATATGGCAGCAGTTTCACTAGATGGCAGCACAATTTCCTGTCATATAGTGCTCCAGACGTGCACATACTACCTATCTAGATATCTCTTCAACAAAGAATAACAAGAGAGTGAAGCAAATGTAATAATTTAAGTAAATTGGAAACTGTTTTTACAATTGTATGCTCTGTCTAAATCATGAAAGAAATTGTTTGGGTTTCATGTCCCTTTAAAGGACAGTAAATACATGCTTGATATAATTATGTATTTAAAGCAATGATTAGTATGAGAATAATATCTCTAAAATTATATAAGTGTTCAAATATTGAAGAAATAAGTGAAATAAATTTTAGTTTCTATAAATTAACAGGTGCTGCTATGCTGAAACATATGTGGCCCTTATCTAATCTCTTCTGCTAAGGACAATTTGGAACACATATAATAGTCACTAAAGTGTGCAAACCACTGCTCTGTTGAATAATGCAATGTTAAAGGGAGAGTGTACTGTAAATCGTGATTCTCATTATTGGGTTTCCAATGACTTCTTGTACCAGATGAAGAGCACAAAATGAATGGGAGAGTGTTCCTATAGGTTGATTTTTTTTCAATATGAACTTGTTAGTTTTGCTCTTTGAAACCACAACCCATTCAAATCAGTTGAGCTTGCAGGAATATCAATTCTCCTTACATTATCACTCTTTATACACACACAAAGCATTCTTATGTTATCTCTGTTTGTATACTCAGAAAGAAAAGCTTAAAAATGAACAATTGAAGATTTATCTCTACAACCCCCCACTGTGGGTGTAATATATTCTCCTGATTAAAGGGACAGTTTACTCAAAACATTTCTCCCCTTTAATTTGTTCCCAATGATCCACTTTACTTGCTGGAGTGTATTAAATTGTTTACAAGTAGCTCCTTTACCCTTATATTGGCATTTGAAATTGTTGATTTAGCATGTGGTATCCCCACCTATTCTGAAAGTTTGTGGCCGCGCGTACCAGCTATAGATAAGCTTTGTAAACACAGCCAGCAAAAGAAATTACACTCCCAGTGTGATATAGCAGAGATAAGGTAATAAAATGTTGATTTTCCATTGTTCTCTCAAAGTATTGGTGATTGTTTTAAGGACAGATATAAGATAAAGAAGCAGGTATATTTGCACAATGTGATACAGTAATGAGATCGGATTATATCTACAAGCTCAACCCATTTTATTAGGTTGTGGCTTCAAAACATAAAATCAGAGCTTTAATATACACAAATAAGCCTTAAAAAGCTAATTTTCATACATTTTTTACTCTGCAGTCGATAAAAAAAAGCAATTGTAAACACATTAAAGGGACATTCCAGTCAAAATATAAATGCACATATATTAATTACATATTTGAAAAGAAACATATTTGCAATATACATGTATTAGCAAAAATGCTTCTAGCAAAAGTTATCACTGTTTTAGTGTTAACATTTTTATCTGCGTGTGCATGTGAAGCATAGCTAGTTATTGTCACTGCACCCACATTTTAAATAATGCAGCTGCTCAAATCATCAGTGGGGCTTGTATCATGTCAGCAATGAACAAATTGAGTCATTACCAGATGGTACAAGTACCTTAGGCTCTCTGAGCAAGTGCTGTGTATAAAATGCTGGTGCACGTTGCATACTTAAATACACTTTTGAAACAGCTAAAGCTTTTATTAGAAGCATTTTTGCTAATGCATGTATATTACAAAATTGCTTCTGTTCAATACCGAAATGCACCCATGTGGTTTCCAATTTGGGCTGGAATATCCCTTTAAGGGAAAAACTATTTTACAGTATACTGTCCCTTTAAGTTTACAACAGCTTTTCCATAGGGAATATTTTAGTATTGAAATGTTCAGTACAGGTGGGGATAAAACAGACAAAAACAGCTATTACAAATGACAAAAAAAGCTAAAGAAGTTATTTGAAACAGTTTAATATACTCCAGCAGGTAAAATAGATCCCTGGGAACACATTCAAAATTTGCAATACACTGTCCCTTTTATTTGGGTCTTAGGGGCCAATTATCTAAAGGTCTCTGGATTGGCGAGATTATTTAAGAATGCTCGCCAGTACATCTTTTTGCCTGGTGGAATTATCTAAATCCACTTAATATGGGAAGAATATGCATACATTACAAAAGTGCACAATGAAAATTTAAAAATCATACAAAAGAACTAATTGAACTATTTAAATAAAAATATGCAGGAAAAAATTGTATTGTTAAGGTGCATCAAAAATCTTAACAAAATTGTTCACCAAACGTATTCTATAAAAAACATAACATTTGAATGTAAATTACTCAGGATTAAATTGTATTAAATATGCACAGCATACATAATAATTTAAGTACACTGGATGAGCTAAAAAACACAGAGCAATTTGTACTTATAAATACAAAATACAAAGCGTAACTGTTGTTTTATCATAAAATGGGCTGAACAGGGGCGTTCCAGGTGGATGTATGAAATTTTCTCTCAGATCGCAGCGTAACTATATAAACATTTCCACCTTACATATCTCACAGTTTTTTCTTGCAAACTAAAAGATGGCAAGGTTGTGACAAAATGCGCAAAATACTTAAACACCCTAATATAAAAACACATACATAGGAAAATAGAGGAGATTGTAAGATGCTGTACGCAGAAAGCAGCGTAATGTGATTTATTTTTTGATGCAGGATTTCATTTTTAAAGTGTGCCCCCAGCTCACTATTAACGTCTATGTAGCAAAGTTTCCCTTTCGAACGAGCTCCATTATTTTCTATAGGAGATTTCACACCATTTGCAGGAACTGCCCCTTTTTAAGATAATTCCACTAGGGCAGCCCCGGGGAGGGTCAGCGTGAAAAACCTTATCAGAACGGGCAAAGTTTAGCTAATCGGCCCCTTAGTTACAACAGGGCAGAACCCATTACTTTGTAAAAACTCAGGGGAATTTATAAGAACCCAATTTTCAGAATTTTTAAATGACTGAAAATAAAAGGAGTACAAAACAAATGAAAGTATATTGCAATGTTTTTATTACACATAACGGGCTAGATTACAAGTGGAGCGCTCATTTATTGCAATTTTTTCCCTTTATAGAAGCGTGATAAATAATCAGCCAATACAAATGGATGATTATTGCTACCGCGAGATCAAGCTAGCATTTATCAGATTTCTGGTTAATTTTCCAAAAGTGTTCCAATTGCCCCCAAAATACAGCGTAACGTAGTTTATTAATAAAAAAAAAAAGAGTAGTATTTTTTTAGGGCTTAAAGTGAGCGGGTCTGTGGTGTTAGAAAAAAAAAAAAGGGCACTGAAAAGTGCCTTTACATTGTGGTGTATGGGGAACTTTGTGTTCTCTATAAATATATGTATATGCCAAAGGATCATTGAATTGTGCATGCATGTAAATTCTGAATAGAAGCTTTTTTTGGCTTCTAGTAAAATACATACACATATATGCCTCAGGTTATTGCCTCAACCAATGCATTCAGCTAAATCCAAGTAGTGCATTGCTGCTTCTTCAACTAAGGATACCAAGAGAATGAAGCAAATTAGATAAAAGAAAGTCCTCTAAATTTGAATGCTCTATCTGATTCATGAATGAAAAAAAAGATTGTGTTTCATGTCCCTTTAACTCCATGAAACAATCATTTTAACAGAACAATTATTGAACGGTTCATGCAACGGGTTGTGCTTTCGTTCTATATTGTTGTCTTTAATTAGGTAATAGGGCACTAGTCTTTTTTGAAGTCAGTCATAGGAACACAGGTGAGATTGCAAGAGCAGGGAAGGAGGTAGTTAGCCTTGAGAAGGAAAAAGAAAAATCAGACAAGACCATGAAGGATATGTGGCTACACATAAAATAGTGTTAACACCCCTCGACCAACACAAATAAAAAAATTAGATTATTTGCTTATACATGTTAATAAAATAGATATTCATCAAGAGAGGTATTGGCCTCTGAATGGGTTAAATAATTTAATAGGCAACCCAGATAATTATTATTCATATTACAAGTCCTGCGTTATGCACACTTCTTCAGCCTTAATAACTGTCAGGCCCAGAATAAACAATTGCAATTGGCTTTAATTATCAGTGTTTAATGGTGCAGAATCGTGCAGGGTGGGGAAGAGAGGAAAATAATTACTCTGTATAGTACAGCGTGGAACTTTCGCTAAATCCCTGAGTTCACGTATCAAATTGCTAATGCAGTGTCTATGTTGCAATAAACTATAAAGGGAAAACAACAATGGGACATTTAGTATAAAACTATTTTCTTGGAATTAAAAAAAGCAAAAAATATTTTAATAGTTTAATTTGATGACGTTTACTCTTTGCATGATGTGTCTTATTCACACACGTCTTTGCTTTGTCTTTAAAGCATAAAAGCATGAAATTCAGAATTAATTCCCCAACGCAGACCTAGATTACAAGTGGAGCGAAACATTTATATCGTTCTTGAGTGATAACTGCGGTTAAAGTAAATCAATGGTGCTCCCATGTAAGTGATGGCATTACAAGTTAAATTAGTGCTAAATCAAAAGACTCAGGTGCGCTAATATCTGGAGGTCGGACATTGTGACCGTACCAACTCCCGTTCATAAAAGATTTCTATGTGGTGCCCTAAAAAATACCTTTTCTTTTTATAGCTCGTGCACTTACTTGAAGGTGTGCTAGGCCCACTATAACAAAGCCAAAGATGGTTAGGAATACTTTAAATATTTATGTTCTTCACTTAAAAGAAAATGCTTTTTTTATTTTTTTATTCTATATATATCTGTATATTTTTTTGTAATATATAGCTATACCTATATAACTATATGAATATATATATATACACTGCTCAAAAAAATAAAGGGAACACTAAAATAACACATCCTAGATCTGAATTAATAAAATATTCTAATTAAATACTTTGTTCTTTACATAGTTGAATGTGCTGACAACAAAATCACACAAAAATAAAAAAATGGAAATCAAAATTATCAACCCATGGAGGTCTAGATTTGGAGTCACACTCAAAATTAAAGTGGAAAAACACACTACAGGCAGATCCAACTTTGATGTAATGTCCTTAAAACAAGTCAAAATGAGGCTCAGTAGTGTGTGTGGCCTCCACGTGCCTGTATGACCTCCTTACAACGCCTGTGCATGCTCCTGATGAGGTGGCGGATGGTCTCCTGAGGGATCTCCTCCCAGACCTGGACTAAAGCATCCACCAACTCCTGGACAGTCTGTGGTGCAAAGTGAAGTTGGTGGATGGAGCGAGACATGATGTCCCAGATGTGCTCAATTGGATTCAGGTCTGGGGAACGGGAGGGCTAGTCCATAGCATCAATGCCTTCGTCTTGCAGGAACTGCTGACACACTCCAGCCACATGAGGTCTAGCATTGTCTTGCATTAGGAGGAACCCAGGGCCAACCGCACCAGCATATGGTCTCACAAGGGGTCTGAGGATCTCATCTTGATACCTAATGGCAGTCAGGCTACCTCTGGCGAGCACATGGAGGGCTGTTCGGACCCTCAAAGAAATGCCACCCCACACCATTACTGACCCACTGCCAAACTGGCCATGCTGGAGGATGTTGCAGGCAGCAGAACATTCTCCACGGCGTCTCCAGACTGTCACGTCTGTCAAATGTGCTCAGTGTGCCCCTGCTTTCATCTGTGAAGAGCACAGGGTGCCAGTGGCGAATTTGCCAATCTTGGTGTTCTCTGACAAATGTCAAATGTCCTGCACGGTGTTGGACTGTAAGCACAACCCCCACCTGTTGACGTTGGGTCCTCATACCACCCTCATGGAGTCTGTTTCTGACCGTTTGAGCAGACACATGCACATTTGTGGCCTGCTGGAGGTCATTTTGCAGGGCTCTGGCAGTGCTCCTCCTGTTCCTCCTTGCACAAAGGCAGAGGTAGCGGTCCTGCTGCTGGGTTGTTGCCCTCCTACGGCCTCCTCCACGTCTCCTGATGTACTGGCCTGTCTCCTGGTAGCGCCTCCATGCTCTGGACACTACGCTGACAGACACAGCAATCCTTCTTGCCACAGCTCGTATTGATGTGCCATCCTGGATGAGCTGCACTACCTGAGCCTCTTGTGTGGGTTGTAGACTCCGTCTCATGCTACCACTAGAGTGCAAGCATCACCAGCATTCAAAAGTGACCATAACATCAGCCAGAAAGCATAGGAACTGAGAAGTGGTCTGTGGTCACCACCTGCAGAACCACTCCTTTATTGGGGGTGTCTTGCTAATTGCCTATAATTTCCACCTGTTGTCTATCCCATTTGCACAACAGCATGTGAAATTGATTGTCACTCAGTGTTGCTTCCTAAGTGGACAGTTTGATTTCACAGAAGTGTGATTGACTTGGAGATACATTGTGTTGTTTAAGTGTTCCCTTTATTTTTTTGAGCAGTGTATATATATATATATATATATATTATATATATAAAATTATAGATAGATAGATATACATCGGATATATGTTGTATATACAGATATATATATATATACACATTTAAAAATAAAAATAACTATTTCTTCTAAGTGAACAACAATTAATAGAGGAGTAAACTAGGATTAAATCTATATTGGATTTAGTGCTATCAAACAATACAGAAATAATATCAAACATAGAAGTCAAAGAACATTTGGGTAAAAGTGATCGTAACGTGGTCACATTTGAAATCACTTTCCATAAGCAGTGTTATAATGGTTTCTACTAAAACTTTTAATTTTAACCCCTAATGACCAGCGCTGTACCCTGTACGACGCTGGTCATTAAACCCTTAAGGACTATTATCGATGCTGCTGTACTGGGCCTCTCTCTGCCATAATCTCGCTAAAAATAGAAAGATTGCGCTATTTCTGCATGCCCCACGAGTAGGACAGTGCAGAAATAGATGAGCAGAGTTACCAATGCAGAGAGGGCCACTCTGTGGCCCTCTCTGCATCGGACAGCGTTGGTGCTGTGGGAGGGTTAGGAAAGAGGTGGGTGGGCGGCCCATCACTGGAGGAGGGTGGAAGCGGGTGAGACTGCTGCGCTACAGAAAAAAACGTGTAGAGCAGCAGTGAGTGGGAAGGAGAGAGGGGGAAGCAGGGAGAGGGGGCTCCTATAGTGGAAAGGGAGGTAGAGGGTGGGAAAGCGATCTGGGAGGGGGTAGGGTAAAGTGGGGGGGCCGCTACACTACAGAAAAAAAAAGTTTTTTTTAAATAAATAAAAATGTTTTTTGTTTAAATAAATAAAAAGGATAGCAAACTGGGTACTGGCAGACAGCTGCCAATACCTAAGATGGCAGCTAATAGGTAGAGGGGAGAGGTTTAGAGAGCTGTTTAGGGGGATCAGGGAGGTTGGGGGTTAAGGGGGGATCCTACACCGCAGAAAATATGTATAAGTACTTAAGATGGGGGTGACAATTGGGGGGTGGGTGGGGGAAAAGAGCTATGGGAGAGGGATCAGGGGGTGGGAAGTATCAGGTGGGAGGGTAATATCTACACTAAAGCTAAAATTAACCTTACAAACTACCTGATTAACCCCTTCACTGCTGGGAATAATAAAAGTGTGGTGCTCTGCTCAGTTGCAATTAGTGGCCTTCTAATTACTAAAAAACAATGGCAAAGCCATATATGTCTGCTATTTCTGAACAAAGGGGATCACAGAGAAGCATTTACAACTATTTGTACCATGATTGCACAAGCTATTTGTAAATAATTTCAGTGAGAAACCTAAAGTTTGTGAAAAAGTTAACAATTTTTTTTATTTGTTTATTTGATCGAATTTGGCGGTGAAATGGTGTCATGAAATATACTGCAATAACCAAGGTGAGGGGAGCTAAAGGTATAATCGGTGGTGTTTGTATGTTACTGTGTAGCCTAAATAAGAGTTTATGCTTATACGTTTTGGTTGAAAAAATAATATATTTATTTTTAAACACTTTAAAACATGTGCATAATAAAAGTATAGAGCTCTATTACTTTAAGACATATAAAACAATATACAATATATAATTTGTAATAACAATACTGGAGGATAAAAAATAGTTGCTAAAATATTGTACACTTTTTGCTTGCTTCTGTGGTCTAGATAGTCTCTTTTGAGGCTTTAAAAGTTTCGTATTATTGTTATTCTGGTACTCACGATTTTGTCTTGAGTGTAAAAGGCTTTTTAGCTTTATGAGGTCATAAAAAACCGTTGCGGAGGCAATGTACGTTTGGAGTGATTACAGCCTTTAATTTGACAATCTTGCTTTTTTGCTTTTTGTGGCTTTGGAGGTTAATAGGAACAAGTAGTAGATTTGTTTCTATTTCCTTTGTTAGGAGTTACAAAGTTTTAAAAGAGGCTGATACAATGTATATCTCCATTGGCTGTGTTAAAGAAAAATCTTAGCCGTTTTATCGTTGTTATGGTGCTTGAAAGTTCCTCGATGTTTAGCGGGGATTCAATTTGAAATATCCGTTGGTCTCTGAGACTGTATACCCTATTTTTTGCTAGTATGCTGTTCAGGGTTTGCAGGAGTCTCTAAGAGGCTTATAGCGTTTGAAAGTTCCTCAATCTTTAGCAGGAGTTTAATTAGGAATATCCGTTGGTCTCTGAGACTGTTTACCCTTATAATTTTGCTGGTAGGTGTTCAGGGTTTGCAGGAGTCTCTAAGAGGCAGTTCTGTCTGTTGTCCGGTGTTTTTGTTTTGCTTCTTTTGCGCTTATTATTTCAAGCGCTAGATAGAGTTGAATCCGTTGAAGGGGAAGATAGTTCTTATCCCACAGTGTGGGCATAAACTGTCAAAGAGGGTGCACACTCAGGTGGGCAGATCTACGCGTTTCGGCGGGTGCCTTTATCAAGATGCCTCTGAGAGTGTTCGCGGTCCTATTTAAAAAGGGGTAGGTAGGTCCTGATTGGTTAATTAGAGATTCTTTGTTGACCAATCTTTGTGCAGATATTTGAGCAGTGTGTTCGGTTACAATTTTTAGCTGTAGTATAGATTTGTGATATCACAAATCTATACTACAGCTAAAAATTGTAACCGAACACACTGCTCAAATATCTGCACAAAGATTGGTCAACAAAGAATCTCTAATTAACCAATCAGGACCTACCTACCCCTTTTTAAATAGGACCGCGAACACTCTCAGAGGCATCTTGATAAAGGCACCCGCCGAAACGCGTAGATCTGCCCACCTGAGTGTGCACCCTCTTTGACAGTTTATGCCCACACTGTGGGATAAGAACTATCTTCCCTTCAACGGATTCAACTCTATCTAGCGCTTGAAATAATAAGCGCAAAGAAGCAAAACAAAAAACACCGGACAACAGACAGAACTGCCTCTTAGAGACTCCTGCAAACCCTGAACACCTACCAGCAAAATTATAAGGGTAAACAGTCTCAGAGACCAACGGATATTCCTAATTAAACTCCTGCTAAAGATTGAGGAACTTTCAAACGCTATAAGCCTCTTAGAGACTCCTGCAAACCCTGAACAGCATACTAGCAAAAAATAGGGTATACAGTCTCAGAGACCAACGGATATTTCAAATTGAATCCCCGCTAAACATCGAGGAACTTTCAAGCACCATAACAACGATAAAACGGCTAAGATTTTTCTTTAACACAGCCAATGGAGATATACATTGTATCAGCCTCTTTTAAAACTTTGTAACTCCTAACAAAGGAAATAGAAACAAATCTACTACTTGTTCCTATTAACCTCCAAAGCCACAAAAAGCAAAAAAGCAAGATTGTCAAATTAACCCCTTAATGACCACAGCACTTTTCCATTTTCTGTCCGTTTGGGACCAAGGCTATTTTTACATTTCTGCGGTGTTTGTGTTTAGCTGTAATTTTCCTCTTACTCATTTACTGTACCCACACATATTATATACCGTTTTTCTCGCCATTAAATGGACTTTCTAAAGATACCATTATTTTCATCATATCTTATAATTTACTATAAAAAAAAATATAAAATATGAGGAAAAAAATGAAAAAAACACACTTTTTCTAACTTTGACCCCCAAAATCTGTTACACATCTACAACCACCAAAAAACACCCGTGCTAAATAGTTTCTAAATTTTGTCCTGAGTTTAGAAATACCCAATGTTTACATGTTCTTTGCTTTTTTTGTAAGTTATAGGGCAATAAGTACAAGTAGCACTTTGCTATTTCCAAACCATTATTTTTCAAAATTAGCGCTAGTTACATTAGAACACTAATATCTTTCAGGAATCTCTGAATATCCATTGACATGTATATATTTTTTTTTAGTAGACATCCCAAAGTATTCATCTAGGCCCATTTTGGTATATTTCATGCCACCATTTCACTGCCAAATGCGATTAAATACAAAAAATTGTTCACTTTTTTACTAATTTTTTCACAAACTTTTGGTTTCTCACTGAAATTATTTACAAACAGCTTCTGCAATTATGGCACAAATGGTTGTAAATTCTTCTCTGGGATCCCCTTTGTTCAGAAATGGCAGACATATATGGCTTTGGTGTTGCTTTTTAGTAATTAGAAGGCTGCTAAATGCCACTGCGCACTACACGTGTATTATGGCCAGCAGTGAAGGGGTTAATTATGGAGCATGTAGGGAACTTTTAGGGATAATTTTAGCTTTAGTGTAGTGTAGTAGACAACCCCAAGTATTGATCTAGGCCAATTTTGGTATATTTCATGCACCATTTCACGCCAAATGCGATCAAATTAAAAAAAAATTTAAATTTTTCACAATTTTAGGTTTCTCACTGAAAATTATTTACAAACAGCTTGTGCAATTATGGCACAAATGGTTGTAAATGCTTCTCTGGGATCCCCTTATGTTCAGAAATAGCAGACATATATGGCTTTGGTGTTGCTTTTTGGGTAATTAGAAGGCCGCTAAATGCCGCTGCGCATCACACGAGTATTATGGGCTAGCAGTGAAGGGGTTAATTAGGTAGCTTGTAGGGAGTTTGCAGGGTTAATTTTAGCTTTAGTTGTAGAGATCAGCCTCCCACTGACACATCACACCCCCCTGATCCCCTCCCAAACAGCTCTCTTCCATCCCCCAAACCCACAATTGTCCCCGCCATCTTAAGTACTGGCAGAAAGTCTGCCAGTACTAAAATAAAAGCTATCTTTTATTTTTTTATTTATTTTTTTGAGCATATTTACATATGCTGCTATGTAGGATTCCCCCTTAGCCCCCAACCCTCCCTGATCCCCCCCAAACAGCTCTCTAACCCCCCCCCCCTGCCTTATTGAGCGCCATATTGGGTTCTGGCAGCTGTCTGCCGAGTACCCAGTTTTCAAATTAAAAACGTTTTGGTTTATTTTTATTTTAAAAAAAAAACTATTTTCTGTAGTGTAGCTTCAAAGCTTTAAACTCAGGACAAAATTTAGAAACTATTTAGCACGGGTGTTTTTTTGGTAGCTACACTACAGAAAATCGCTTCCAGGGCTTTCAAAGACCAACGACGTACGGGGTACGTCCTTGGTCATTAACTGCATTTTTTTGCAGGACGTACCCCATACGTCGTTGGTCGTTAAGGGGTTAAAGGCTGTAATCACTCCAAACGTACATTGCCTCCGCAACGGTTTTTTATGACCTCATAAAGCTAAAAAGCCTTTTACACTCAAGACAAAATCGTGAGTACCAGAATAACAATAATACAAAACTTTTAAAGCCTCAAAAGAGACTATCTAGACCACAGAAGCAAGCAAAAAGTGTACAATATTTTAGCAACTATTTTTTATCCTCCAGTATTGTTATTACAAATTATATATTGTATATTGTTTTATATGTCTTAAAGTAATAGAGCTCTATACTTTTATTTATGCACATGTTTTAAAGTGTTTAAAAATAAATATATTATTTTTTCAAACCAAAACGTATAAGCATAAACTCTTATTTAGGCTACACAGTAACATACAAACACCACCGATTATACCTTTAGCTCCCCTCACCTTGGTTATTGCGCTTCATTCTTTGACAGTCGTTTGAAGGAACAACTGTCACACTTGTAGGGTTTAGAGCGTGGTTATATAAACCAATTTCCCCAATATTAACACTCACCAGGTGCACTCACTCTAAACTTGTTTTTCATTAGTCATGAAATATACTAAAATGGGCCTAAATCAATACTTTAGGTTGTCTACTAAAATATATATATATATAGTTTTGACAGGTAAATATAAAAAAGGCTCTATTTCTGTTTAAATGTAGTGATGGTAAAAATGCTATGGTCTTTTGAGGAATTTTTAGTCTGAAATGCCTGGGGTTAAGAACACAAAATTCAATGTTTTAATGGGACATGGAACCCAAATGTTTTCTTTTGTGATTCAGATAGAGAATACCATTTTAAACAACTTTCCAATTTACTTTAATTATCTAATATGATTTGTTTTATTTTTTAATCCTTTGTGTCTTGAGCACTATATGACAGCAGTGTGTGCAAAATTGTATTAAAATGTATTTATCACTCTTCACATTTTATCAAATGTCCTACAAGATATTTGTTTTGAGACACCAGCTCCTTTTGAATGTTTGTCTATATTCATATGTAAGTCTGTGATTGGCTAACATTTGTCACGTGATACATAAAAAAGGGAAAGGAAACAGAGTAATTTAGAGTAAGTGTTGCTGCATTGTCTTTTTATTATGCATTTGTTGATTATGACATTTTACATTATTTACAGCCTAATGGGCCAAGTTATCAAAGAGCGAGCAGACATGATACAATGTAGCGTATCATGTCTGCCGCACATCGATAAATTTATCATTGTACAAGCAGTTCTGGTGGACTGCTTGTGCAATGCCGCCCCCTGCAGATTGGTAGCAGGGGGTGTCAATCAGCCCGATCATATAGGATCGGGCGGATTGATGTCCGCCGCCTCGGAGCAGGCGGACAAGTTATCGAGCAACGGCCTTTAGACCACTGCTTTGTAACGGCTGTTTCTGGCGAGCTTGAAGGCTCGCGCAGAAACAGGGGCATCAAGCTCCATTTGAAGCTTGATAATTTGGCCCCTAAGACTTTTATAAAATGTTTTCAAGGTACACCTTTTGATTATATAGATATTATAAATTATAATTTATTAATAATTTCTGGTTTTCCTTTGATGTTACATGATCATTTGGCTTTTCGTGCTCTCTGAGATGGAAAATTAAAAATAAAATGATCGGCTGTGAATTAAAAGCAGGTGGTTCTGGCAGAGAGAAAAATAAAATAATTAACCCTGTCAGTGGTTGAGAGTAAAACATAACGTGGAACAACTTCAATTGGGACACTGAGAAACATTTCATTTTCAAGGAAAGAGATTGTGGATATCTTTGAAGAAAAAAGGGAAATTATGATATAATAAAAACCTTCAAATATGTTTAAGAGATATGAAACCCAAAAATTCTCTTTTGTCATTCAGACAAAACATACAATTTTTTAAAAAAGTTTCCAATTTACGTCTATTAGAAATATATATATGATATTCTGTGTTGAAGAGATACCTAGGTAGGCATCCAGAAAACACTACATGACAGGAAATAGTGCTCCCATCTAGTACTCGTTCAAATGGATAACATTCTTGCAAACTTTATTTTGATGAGAGTAAAGTTAGTTGGAAGTTTTTTAATTGCTTGCTCCATAGGAATCATAAAAGTGAAATGTTGACTTTACTGTCCTGACCTTGGCTTTGGATGTTCATCAACTGAAAGTAAAGGGATTTGGATGTCTTGCTGGAGTGTATTCCTGCTTTGCATCATTTTGTCCACCCATAGCATTTGTAGGGTCCTGGGAAAGACATATTTGTGGGGCCCCACAGCCCAGCACCCTTATTCCCCCACTCCTGTATGCCCACCCCCTGTTTGACCCAACCTTGTCCCAACATTCAATGCGTCCTATATAAAGAATAAGACAATTATACCTCCTGATACCATAAACACTTCTTCATAAACTAAATACAGGATGTACGTTGTCTCATACTCTCACCCCTGATGACGATGCAAGGCCCCAAAGGGTATTCCTAACTCCCATACCAGAGGATGAAACACCAGCTACGTGTTCTGTGAAGTCAGCCTGACCTGACAAACTTCTAAATCCTGTTGCAAAATAACTTTATATCTAGAGGTTCCTTCTGCTTGACGGAATCTTTACAACGTTATTGGCGGCACCTCCATCTAATGTTATTCCTACTCCCTATATGCTCCACTTTCCCAAACATTTTCTTTGTGATTCAGCAAAGCATAACATTTTTACAATTTACTTCTGTTATCAAATTTGGCTTTGTTCCTATGATGTTCTTTGTTGAAGAGATACAAAGGTAGATGTTTTGGAAGTTCTACATGGAAGTACTGCTATTTACTGCTCTTCCAAATATATAACATTCTTGCAAAAATGCTGCCCTATAGTGCTCCAGACACGTGCACACTCCTGAGCTTATGTCCCTGCTTTTCAACAAAAGATACCACAAGAATGAATAAACTGATAATATAAATAAATTAGAAAGTTGTTTAGAATACCACGTTCTATCATGAAAGAATCATTCAGCTTTCTCTTCTTTAATTTGTTCCCAATTATCCACTTTACCTGCTGGAGTGTATTAAATTGTTTACAAATATTTCCATTAGCCTTATATTGGCATTTTAATAAGTTTATTTAGCCTCTGGTATCCCCGCCTATCCTGAAAGTTTTTGGCCTCAAGGCCAAGCTGTATAATTACAGCCAGAAGAATAAATTACACTCCCAGTGGGTTATAGAAGAGATAAGGAAATAAAATGTTAATTTTCCATTGTTCTCTTTAAGCATTGGTGATTGGTTTATAGACAGATATAAGATAAAGAAGCAGGTATGTGTACACAATGTGATAAAGTAATGAGATCTGATTATACCTACACACTCAACCCATTTTATTAGGTTGCGGCTTCAAAACACAAAATCAGCTAATTCATATACACAGATAAGCCTTAAAAAGCAAATCTCATACATTTTATTCTCTGCGGCGCTGGTAAAAAAAGTAATTGTAAAGACATTAAGGAAAAACTATTCTATAGTATACTGTCCCCTTTAAGATGTACATTTATGGTCTTTGGTTAATCCTTGTCTCTTAAGAGACAGCTCCACCTGTGTTGAGATTTCACCAGATGCTCATGTGAACTCCATCTGCCTGTGCAGAAAGAAAGCCTAGAAGCAAGAAATAAGGCACTCTAATTTCTAACCCTGTACATTACACTCAGACGGCAATAGGTATGATATATATTGCACACCACTAGCATAACCTTTGTTCCATTATGTCTCCTGGGTTTCATTTTAAAATTAATAATTCATTAAGGACAGTCAACTCAAATTGTTTTCATTGTTTAAAAAGATAGATAATCCCTTTATTATCCATTCCCCAGTTTTGCATAACCAACAGTTATATTAATATACGTTTTACCTCTGTGATTAACTTGTTTCTAAGCCTCTTTTGACAGCCCCCCAATCCCATGACTTTTTTATTCATTATCTTTTAACTTGCATTTTAGCTGTGTTGTGCAGAACACACGGGTCCTTGAGCACAATTTTATCTGTATGGCCCACATGAACTAGCAGTATCCTGTTGTGAAAAGCTAATAAAAAAGCATGTGATAAGTGGCTGTCTATAGTGGTTAGAAACAGGCAGAAATGTAGAGGTTTAAAGGTTATAAGTATATTAATCTAACAATGTTGGTTGTGCAAAGCTGGGGAACGGGTAGTAGAGACGTTATAATCTTTTTAAACAATAACCAATTTTAGTGTTAACTGTCCTTTAAGTTAGAACTCTACCAGGACATTGCTATAACTCATCACCAGTGATTTTCATAGCTGTATAAAAATATAACACATACCATACAATCAATCAATATATATATACTGTCTTTTTGAGCCAAAATATTACTGTCTCCATCAAAACTATCACCAAAAACTAAATTTTGCCACGTCTAATTTTAATGGACACAATAATACTATTTGCAAAAACAAAATAACGAATTTGATCTAATTTTAATGGACACAATAATACTATTTGCAAAAACAAATAACGAATTTGATCTAATTTTGTCCAAAGTTTGTTTAACAACTAAAAAACAAATAAGCAAATACAAAATCCTATTCATTGTTTCATTTGATTGCCCTATCAAATGGATGAAACTAAAACAATTCATTAATGGATTTTGTACTTTTTCAATAATTTGTTTTACGTTAATGAATCAATTTTGGACAAAATTAGTTTTAATTCATTATTCAATTTTACAAAACAAATAAAATAAAAATGCATAATGGAAACCTCGTTCTCAATACCCACAGGAGTAAACCGAGTCCCTATAGTCCTGTTGTTGGGTTAAAAAATCAACTGAAAGCCAAGAAGTGCACTGTTCTAGACTGGAGCTTAAAGCTTAAAGGGACAGTACACTATAAATTGTGTTTCCCTTAATGTATTTCCAATTACTTTTTTACCAGCTGCAGAATATAAAATGTATGAGATTTGCTTTTTTTAAGGCTTATTTGTGTATATGAATTAGCTGATTTTGTGTTTTGAAGCCACAACCTAATAAAATGGGTTGAGCTTGTAGGTATAATCAGATCTCATTACTTTATCACATTGTGTACATATACCTGCTTCTTTATCTTATATCTGTCCATAAACCAATCACCAATACTGGAGAGAACAATGGAAAATTAACATTTCATTACCTTATATCTTCTATAACCCACTGGGAGTGTAATTTCTTCTGCTGACTGTGTTAACACAGCTTGGCCTCAAGGCCAAAAACTTTCAGGGTGGGTGGGGATACCACAGGCTAAATAAACTATTTCAAATTACCAATATAAGGGGTAATGGAAATACTTGTAAACAATTTTAATACACTCCAGGAGGTAAAGTGGATCATTAGGAACAAATTAAAGGGGATACATTTTTGAGTAACTGTCCCCTTTAAAGGGACATGAAACCCATTTTTTTTCTTTCATGATTCAGATAGAGAATACAATTTTAAACAACATTCCAATTTATTTCTATTATCTAAGTTGTTTAATTCTTTAGGTATCCTTTGTTGAAGAAATTTCAATGCACATGGGTGAGCCAATCACATGAGACATCTATGTGCAGCTACTGATCCTATTTAGACACAATTTTCTTCAAATGATATCAAAGAATGAAGCAAATTAGATAATAGAAGTAAATTGGAAAGTTGTTTAAAATAGCATGCTCTTTCTAAATCATGAAAGAAAAATGGTGTTTCAAGTCCCTTTAAAATACATTGGGTTAGATTACAAGTGGCACGTGACAGCGCAAGGTGTGTTATTATCTTTACTTCACACTACAAGTGGATGGTAAAAAAAAAAGGTTAAAATGGCCAATATTTTTAAGGCTGCCCTATTTTTTAAATCAGGTATGGGGAACATTGGCACTCCTGATGTATTAGAACTATATTACCCATGATGCTTAAGCACTCTGAAGTCCAGTGGAGCATCATGGGAAATGTAGTTCTGAAACATCTAGAGGGCCAAGTTTCCCCATCCCTGCTTTAAATGGATAGCACAGGGTGAGCTATTATCACTCATATTACAAGTAGTGAGTTAAAGGGACATTATACACTCATTTTTTCTTTGCATAAATGTTTTGTAGATAATCTATTTATATAGCCCATAAAGTATTTTTTTTTTAATTAATGTATAGTTTGCTTATTTTTAAATAACATTGCTCTGATTTTCAGACTCCTAACCAAGCCCCAAAGTTTTATGTGAATACCGTCAGCTACCTTCTCCAGCTTGCTCCTGTTTGTGTAAAGGGTCTTTTCATATGCAAAAGAAGGGGTGGGGGAGTGTCTTATTTACCACTTGCAGTGGGCTTTCCAGCTACCTTTTCAACAGAGCCAAACTGACAGCTTCGAAGTAAGTTTTTAAACCGTTTTATACTGGATTTTTATATCAGTATCTGTGCATATTATTCTTTATAGTAGTGTCTATTACATGCAGTTATATGAAAATAAGTGTATAATGTCCCTTTAAGTGTTGCACAACACAATATTAGTGCTGGAAAATGTAGCATAATAAACCCTTATGGGGATCTGAAGTAAAGTGTTAAAGGGACATGAAACCTTTGTCCTTATCAGCCAATAATGACAAAACGTATACTGCTGTATTAATTTACATAACTTGTCTAAAGACAAAAAGTAGCTTTTCCAACCATGTTTAAAGGGACATTAAGCCCAACATTTCTTCTTTTGTGATTTAGACAGAGCATACAGTTTTTTTTCAAAAGTTTCCAATTCGCCTCTATTATCAAATTTGCTTTGTCCCATTTTATTCTTTGTTGAAAAAATACCAAGCTAGGTGTCTGGAGCAGTATGTGGCAGGGAATATTGCTGCCATCTAGTGCTTTCAAATGAATAATATTCTTGCAAATCTGCTGCTATATAGTGCTCCAGACACATGCACACTCCTGAGCTTAAGTCCCTGCTTTTCAACAAAAGATACTAAAAGAAACAAAAAAATGATAACAGAAATAAATTAGAAAGTTGATTATAAATTGCATGCTCGATCTGAATCATAAAAGAGAAATGTTTGGTTTCATGACCCTTTAAGTGCTCTCTGATAAACATTATATACTGTTTTTAGTACAGGTGGACTGATCAGCCGGGCAAATAGGACCTTGGACCGAGGGGCCCAGCATGTCAGGGGGGCCCACAAATGGCATTTCCATGGCTCCTGGTGTCCTGCTTAAGCTGGGGCTGACAGCTGCCCTCCAAGTACTAAGCAGTTAAGTGTGGGTTTAGTGGGGGCCCAAGTCCCAGAGGGGGGGCCTTGTGCCTGGATGTGGAGTTTGTGGCTGGGGGGGGGGCTAGGAGTGTTTGGGGGGGCCTGTGGGGTCTCTGTCACTGTGAGGGCCATGGAATATGGGATCTGGCCCTGGAGGTTGGGGGCCCTGTCTCTGGCCCTTGACGTTGGGGGTCCTGGAGGTTGTGGGACCTGAGGGACAGGAAAGCTACTGTGTTAGTTTGGATACATTTTGATACATTTGGGTCAGTGTGAGACAGTGGGGGCCCTTCCCTAATTTTTGCCCAGGGCCCTGATTGGTCTCAGTTCGCCCTGCCTTTTAATTAAACACTACTTTTTTGTAAGATAGGAAATTAGGCTGATTTCTACCAGTGCATTGGTTCCTATGTCTTGGACAAAAAGAATTGAGGTGATGGAGATGCTCTACACAATAATTGAAGACCAATGACCTCTGTGGTAAATTTACATGTGTTTAGCAACAGTCCCATTCTCCTTCTGGTAACTTACTCCATACCAAGGAGATTTATTTGCTAAGTTTAGTGTATAACCGACTGGAACCATACAATGGGTGATTGTTCAAACATCTCTCTAGAGATTAAACTCCTCCCCCTGAGTTGTCCTATAGAGCTAATTCAGTCAAATTTGTAATACTTCCCTCACACTTTATTGAATAAACTACATTTCATAACATTAAAAGGACATTAAATACTTTGAAATTGTAATATAAATTGTTAATGTATGTGTAGCAAAAAAACTTTGTAATACATTTTTATTTTTATTTTTTATCCCCTTTTCCAGTCATTTTAATTCTGAAACTTGAGATATTTACAATCACCCTGATTGTCTATAAAGTAATGGGCGCCGCCATATTGTAATTTACCCTAGATTTACATGCCTGTTTTTCTAAACTCATCCCCGGCTGAGGCCAGTTAGTAACTGTTATAAAATATGCTGATAAAGTAACTTACATGGGTTTTAGTCTATAACACAGCAATCTTACACAGTTTAGTTAGTGCCTCTTCTATATCTGTCCCTAATTATCCTCAACAGAAGAGATTAGATTTGGGACACCTAAGTTACAAAATGATTATTCCCTTTACTTTATAGAAACTGAAGTACATTATACAAAATAAAACTTATAAAAAACAACTAATGTTATTATTTTTTTTAAATACACAGGCAGACTGTTCTCAGACTAGCCTTCGATTTGAAAACATCATTATTTCTAGCATGTATATGCTATTTAATGTCCCTTTAAAGGGACTTGAAAGCCACATTTTTTCTTTCATGGTTTAGAAAGAGCATGCAATTTTAAACAACTTTCCAATTCACTTCTATTATCTAATTTGCTTCATTCTCTTAATATCCTTTGTTTAAAAGCATATCTAGATAGGCTCAGTAGCTGCTGATTGGTGGCTGCACATAGATGCCTCATGTGATTGGCTCACATGTGTACTGTTATTTCTTCAACAATGGATATCTAAAGAATGAAGCAAATTAGATAATAGAAGTAAATTGAAATGTTGTTTAAAAGGGTATTCTCTATCTGAATCATGAAAGACATTTTTTGGGATGTCCCTTTAATATTCAAGACCATTGTTGCTTGAGGGTGTTTTCAATGCTGAGTGAAAATAGTACAAGGTTTTTTTCAATACCAATCTTCAAGGTTGTTTTTTTTTTCCCTTCTTGGGTTGACCTCATAGCAACACCCCCTTAAAATAGTTACGAGGAAAGGTATTGCAAGACCAGACCAGACACTAGGTGGGATTTTTGTGGAACAGTTACCAATCTAATCCGCTTCCATCCTGCTGTATGAGCAGTAAATGCTGCCCACTAAACACTTATAGTGGTTGAATTCCAGAGTGACTTTACATTGAAAGCAATATTGTGCCTTTTTAATATTTTATATTGTTTTTAATAAATGTTTGTTATATGTATTGCACAGAGTATTGCTGGGTGAATACTGGGTATCTGGCAGTATAAAATCAGGTATGCGTCATCCCATAGTCGGTGAGACTAATCGTTATGTGAGTAGCCCCTTGGCAGTTGTAGGTGCATTTGCTCATACACAGTATATATATATATATATATATATATATATATATATATATATATATATATATACTATACACCAATATACCAAACGTTTCGGATCTCACGGGAGCCTTTCTCAATGGAAGCCAAACAGACAAAGAAAATATTATCTGTAACAAACAGAGATATTATAATCTATCTCCAGTGATGCAGCAAAACTTTGCATTGAGAAAGTTACTGAAATCATTTATGGCTATAGACAAAAGGTTTAGTACTTTGCTAAGTAAAAATAAAATACCATTGGTTGTGACAAACTATAAATAGTAGAAATTTTAATAAAAAAACATAAAAATGCAATATAAGAAATATGTACTTTACAAAAATTCAAGTCAGTGCAACATAGTAATTTGATTTCAGAAACTCTCTTTGTAATCTTTCAAATAAATAAAACCATGAAAATGTTTTAAACATGATTCTGAACACTTTATACCTGTTTCCTTGATATAGTTAGAGAGAACATAATTCAGGGATTTATTGGCTCCTTTAATTATACCATAATTTTGAAGGGGTAAACAAATGATATTAAATATAAAAATACTTTTATGTACAATATGTAGTAATGATTAATTAAAAAGGTGCCTTAAAATAAAATGGAAAATTACTGTTGATTATAAAAAATTCCCAATAAATAGATAGATAGATAGATAGATAGATAGATAGTTAGATAGATAGATAGATACAATAGCTAGATAGATGACAAAAAAATGTTTTTTTAGTTAAATGATGATCCAAATCAAAGTAATTAACCTCCTTATAAATTCACCTGCTAGTCTCCATAACTCCCTTGAACCTTACTCCAACAATATGCGCTAGTATTAAGGCCAATGGTTCAAAGTCTCTTATACCCTTTACATAATTTTCACATTCATGTGTATAAGCTATTAATTAAATGAATGCAATGCAATAGTTTAATATGACTCTGACTTCAGAAATATATATGCAATATCACTTAAAGGGATAGAAAACCCCCATTTTTTTTCTTTCATGATTCAGATAGAGCATGCAATTTTAAGCAACTTTCTAATTTACTCCTATTATCAATTTGTCTTTGTTCTCTTGTTATCTTTATTAGAATGTAAGCTTGGTTGAGAACCTTGGTTGAACTCTATATTGGTGGCTAAATGTAATCCACCAATCACAAGTGCTAGCCAGGGTGCTGAAACCAAAAATAGGCCGACTCCCTAGCTTATATTTCCTATTTTTTCAAATAAAAATACCAGAGAATAGTGAAAAATTGATGACAGGAGTAAAATTGAATAGTGGCTTAAAGTTGCATGCTCTATCTGATTATGAAAGAAAAAAAATTGAGTTTACTATCCCTTTAAGACCTTTACTAAAAACATTCAGGTTTAAAAGTTTATTATTTAATGGAAAGATGCTGTTATCACTTTTTTGTATTTATCTTCCCTAATTTGAAAGACATCCTTTAATGATGGTTTTGATATGCAATGAAGTCTCCTTATGGAGCTTGAGGGCCCGTGTTTCTAAAGACTGCCTGCTCCATAACCCTGTCCGCCTGCTCTGATGAGGCGGACAGGAATCGCCGGAATTCAACCCAATCGAGTACGATCGGGTGTGATTGACACCCCCCCTGCTTGCAGCCGATTGGCCGCGAGGTCTGCAGAGGGCGGCGGGTTTTGCACCCAGCAGCTCTCAGGAGTGCTGGCTGCAATGCCTGAACACAGAGAGTGTATTGCTCTCCGCTTTCAGCGATGTCTGTCGGACCTGATCCGCACTGTCGGATCCGGTCCGAAAGACATTCATAAATACGGCCTCTAAAAACTTTAATGACAACTACCTATCATACACCTATCTGTCTAAGGGTCCGATGATCTAAAAGTTCTCTGCTCTGGCGAGTTGATCTAAGTAGTCTCCCAGTGAGGTCCCTCAAAGAATTTTAGAAATGCAAATTATAGTTCAAGAGATGTTTATCTCACTATTCAGGGTTCTGGATGTAAATAATAGACTACATTACAATTTAATATCTAAAAAAAAATCCAAAGATATTATGTGATTTCTTCCCCATGACCGTGAGTTTTATACCATTAGGCCCAAAGTTAAGCGTCTTGTCTAACAAATATCATAAAATTGACTGCAAGCCAAGAATGGGTGCAATTAAGGGACATTTAACTAATATGGGATTAATTTGTATTAAGCATATATTGGAAAATAATTAATATTACTTTCCCCAAACTTTAAAATCCAGTTATACTCTCAATAAATTCAAATAAAGATCTGACTTAGATATTTGCCATAAAATACACAAGAAGGTCTTTAGTACTGTAATCTGTCTTTACAAATTAAATAAGGATCTCAATACTTGAGGAAAAGTCTATGTGTTACATGGATACCCAAATCCATAATGTCCTCTCCGGAGTTCAGATTGTGACATTGCTTGATAAATGAACATGTTTGAGAGCATAATTTGATTATAAAATGCACTCAATGACACCCACAGCTGATCCAGCGACCTGTCCTCGTATTGTTTAGCACAACATTTTCTTCATCATCAAAGTACAACAAATTGATAGAGTTGAGCTTATCGGGGACACAGCATGGGGTAGAGATATCCTTGTTGAGTTTGAGAGCATGGACAATAGACTGTACTGTTGCATGATTGGTGGCCCCATAACCCCTTGACCTAACGGAAAGAGGCAAGTGCCCTTGCAGTAGTAAGCATTATAGCCTTTAGGGGAAATTATCCATCCAGCCCATCCAATCTCCTCAAAGTCCACATAAAGGGGCTTTCTCTGGCATGGGGGTTGACTGTCATCAAACAACTCTCTGATTCCTTCGACTCTTGGTCAGTTCCACTACCACTGGGTACTTGTGTTGTGGAGGCAGAAGGATAGATGGATCCTCTGGTTGCATCATTATACCTAAAATAATAAAGTCAAAATAAAATAAGGGTTTAATGATTATGTTAGCATAACCCACTTATGGTAATAAATACAGCAAAGTCTAGATGATCCAGGCATTCAAATATAGTATATCCAATATACTCCTTTACAATATATAAATGGTTATACTAAGGTCTTAAATAAGTACAGAAATATCCCAATACTATAAAGAAAACATAAATTTATCATATTTAAATCAGAGGTAAAATATTATTTAGCATTAAGGGAATTGAATGAAAAAATGGTGCTCAATATGATTACTTGCTTGATTAATAATTTATTTAGCTTGTATGGAGCATACATGGAGCATTTCATTAAATAACCATTAAATACAGTATTATTGCATACTCATCAGATGCATAATTGTAAGACAATGCAATAGCACTTAGTCTGAATTTCAAATGAGTAGTAAATCTTTTTCTGACAAATTTCAAAGTCACTTCCATTTTCCCTGCCCCCTCACAAAATGTGTGTGTGTATATATATATATATATACATATACATTTTAGATTTGGATTTCGGAATAGTTTGGATTTTGGAATATTTGCATCTTTAAAATGGGACAGTTGGGAGAGGACATGGAACCAAGTGTAAACAACATTATCTTATGTCATTTAGGTAATATTTACATGTAATAATACAGCTTATACATGTAACTAAAGGTCACGTTTGTAATACCTTTGTGACTTACAAGCAGGGAAAATAGTAATTTTTTTTTTTTTTTTTTTAATTAGTGAACAATTATGGATTTTAGAACAAGTCTGGATGTTAGAATTACGGATTTGGGAATTTGTACTCTACATATAAATATATATGGGTCAAACATGTTTCGTATCGAAAATACTGTACTTTTTCAATGAACCACTATATATATATATATATACTGTAAAATCTTGCACATGGCCTCCGAAAGTGAATATAAAAAAAGATTGTGAACTTTTTGATATTTGTAATCATGAAAGTGTAATTATCCCTTTAAATCTTAGCTTTTTTTGCTGTTGCTAAGACGTTAATATTGAGTCACTATTTCTCTTTCTTTACTGAAACTATAAATCATAGGCACTTGTAACAGGTCTGATTCACCTTTAAATTTAATTTAAAATGTTATCTTACCTGTGTCTTTCATTTGAGGTGGTGGTGGCGCAAGCATGGTGTGAGGGATACCTCTTCTTCCATCATCACTGAAGAGGACAAGATAGGACCTCTTGTCATCTGTATAGTGTTTGCTTAAGCCCAACAGATCCATCTCTAGGTAGTTCCCAGAGGGTAACATAGGAAGTGATGAGAACCCATGATTTGTACGGTTGTCTCCAACCCCCACCTAGACACCTGAAAAACACAAGTGTGGTCAGAGCATGTTAACAGAGCAGGAAAACCCAACAAATTCACACAAATTCATAAATATATGCTAGAAACTTTCAAAATACAACAATCCAATTCATAACATCCCAGAAGTCTCACAAGAGACTTCATGACCAACATATAATCATAAAAAAACTACTGAAAAAAAAGTGTTTTTACATATTATACATTGTGCAACTTACAGATTTTAAACCTTGAGGGTTATAAAACTTGCCAAACACTTAACTCTAAACTCTTTTACTACACTCACTATTATGGTGTCCACTTAAATTAAAAGCAAGCATCAAACAGGTGAATTACTTACTGTCATGAGTAACGTTGAACTCCTCCCAACCCTGAGAATATAGTGGTAGAAGTCTGGAGGCTATAAGATTCCCCTCGCAAAGGTTTGGACCCACTGTCCATCAAGCTCATATAAATCCCACCTATAAAAGGATAAAGGAAATGTTAAATACACAAGATTAGGTGACATTGTCGGAGGGAAGAAAACAGAAAAAAATCAGAAAAAACCACCATAATTAAAAGATAGGAAATTCAAAATTAATACTTGCATGATTCAGATAGAGCATGTCATTTTAAGACACTTTTAAATTCATTCTATTTTCAAATGTGCTTTGTTCTCTTAGTATCCCTTGTTAAAAAATGAATACGCACATATCGCTACACTAGTGGGAACTGCTGCTAATTGGTGCCTGCACACATTTGTCTCTTGTGATTGGCTAAATATATATTTTCAGCTTCCTGTCAGTAGTACAATGCTGTTTCTTCAGCCAATGGATAACAACAGAATGAAGAAATTTTGATATAAATTAAATTGGAAAGTTGTTTAAAATTGCATGCTCTATCTGAATCATAAAAGAAAAATTTAGTGTTTACTATCCCTTTAAGTTTGTATTCGCTCCACAAAAAATAACAAGTGGTCACCCCCTCAAGCAAAGATAACCATTTCATAGCTAACAGGTGCCAGTGACAGCAAATGGTGAATGAACAAATAAATTAATTATAAAATTACATTCAAGACTATATTAAAGCATATATAGTTATAATAATTAGCACAGAAATATTAAAAGTTAAAGAAATATTCAAGTAAAAAAATAATCACACATAAAAAGAAATTACAATATGTTGCTTAAATGCTCATAAACACTATTGGGGGATATGTTTTTGCATAATTTTATTTCTATCAGTGGATTGTTCATTAAAGACTTCTATAGTCGTTGTTGATAAACAGACACACAGTTTTGAAACCATAAAAACATAATTTGTACATTTACAGTTACTTACATACCTACTACATTGCCCTAATAAAAATTTGGCCTTTCCTATGTTTACATTTAATGATTCAATTAGTCAGTTTATCTTAATTGCTTTTCTTAATGAAGATGATAATTGTCTCTAACTAAGAAAACTGACATTGTTTTCTTGTTTGCTAAACAAGCGTCTCATTGTTTATTGAACTCCTTATCATGTAACACACAATGACAATATGTAAAATAAATAAAGGTTGATGCATAGTAAGTCTAATTAACCTGGCACCAATTTACAAAGTCTCCCAATATATATCGGCAGTGCCCTTAGAGAAGGCCTATGATATGGGTGTATGCTATGATAGCACTATT
The DNA here is from genome assembly GCF_027579735.1 of Bombina bombina. NCBI lineage: Eukaryota > Metazoa > Chordata > Amphibia > Anura > Bombinatoridae > Bombina > Bombina bombina. The sequence goes on from NC_069507.1 coordinate 66,342,816, forward strand.
AGGCGCGTGGGTTCAATTAAAAATAATAATAATAATGTTTAAAGAGACAGGTTAGTGGTACTAGCACAATGGTGAACACAAATATATAATTAGTTTATAATTGATAAATCTTTTCACCGCTTAACATCCATAGAAGTTTATGTAAACCAACAGTGCGTTTAGATTATGGGTCACGTATTTGTCTCTCAGGGCTGATAGACCAATTAAAACAAAAAATATTAATTCTGTATAAATGCTTAATATACATAAGGTGCAAAATTAGCAATTATTTAGCAAAGTATTGTGCCACAAAGCTAAATATGAGCACTCTACACACCCACACACACACACTATGAAAAAATGATTTTGCTGGGCAGTACTAAAAGTACATTTATGACACAATCACCTTTTAAAGGGACAATCAACACCAAAATTGTTATTGTTTAAAAAGATAGATAATGCCTTTAGTACACATTCCCAGCTTTGCACAGCCAACATTGTTATATTAAGTATACTTATAACATTTAAACCTCTAAAATTTTCTAAATGTCTGTCTGTTTCTAAGGCACTAAAGAGTCAGCCCCATGATCCACGTGCTTTTTTTATTAGCTTTTCACAACAGGGGAGTGCTAAGTTCATATGAGCCATATAGATAAGATTTGTGCTCATGCCCGTGGGTTCTAACAACACAGCACTAATGGCTTAAATGCAAGTCAATATATAATAATAAAAAGTCATGTGATCAGGGGGCAGTCAGAAGATGCTCAGATACAGGTAATCACAAGATGACTAAAAAGTTTATTAATATAAGCATGTTTTCTGTGCAAAGACTGGGAATGGGTAATAAAGTGATTATCTTCTTTGAAACAATAACCATTTTTTGACTGTCCGTTTAAATCTACCCATATCATTTCCATGGTTTGCAATAGGCACCTCACTCCAATAAATACATTTGACATAAAAAGTGTTTTTTTTTTTAACAATCTACATGACAATATTGCACCAGATAGAATCACAACAAACTGACTAAAATGCCAATAAGTGGATTTCTTACCCGCAGAAGTGGTTGTCTTTGGGCTTTCCTAAGGGCTTCCATTTAAAAAGAACGCAATTCTGCCTTCAACATCTTCCTCACTGCCTACCAACGGTCGAAGATGTTGAAGAAAAAAATAGGTTGTCCTGGTTCTGCATAACCTAGAGAGAAAAGATAAATACATTATGTTCTAAACAGAACAAAAAAGATCAATAATTTAATTCCTAAAGTCACTCTTGCATACCTACGTATCTTATCTCTAAGACTCAGTATAGATGAGGGGGTTCCCTTTACTCATTTATCGGTTGAGGTGGATACATTTTAGGTAAATGGAATTTAAAAAGAGGTTAGATAGGTTGTAATGATTCCTGCCCCTACGGTCATATATTTTCAAAGTAAATATTCTCCAAGTTAACAGACAATATAGTTACATAATTTGCAACATAACATATAACCCAAGCATCTATCTAACTTTTCATTACTATCTAAATACTTGTTTTCTCAAAGTTATATACTGTGTCTGAACCAGGGTATCATTTTAGTTCCATTGACCTAATACTACTATTCCATGGTTTAAACAACATTACAGTGCAATAGCACACCGTCCAAACATTTTTTGATGTGTGTATGTTATTTATATACATATATATGTATTTATCTATGTATGTGTGCATGCAGGTATGTATTTTTTGTTTTTAACTTTTGTATGTGTGCAGTGCTGGTATGTATTTATGTACATATATATGAATTTATGTATGTACATATATATGAATTTATCTATGTATGCGTGCATGCAGATATGTATGTATTATGTACATATGTATGTGTGCATGCAGGTACATATTTATGTAGATATACATGTATGTGCCATGCCAGGTATATATTTATGTACATATATATGAATTTATGTATGTACATATATATGTATTTATCTATGTATGCGTGCATGAAGATAAGTATGTATTTATGTACATGCAGGTACATATTTAATGTACATATATATGAATTTTTGTATTGTACATATATATGTATGAATGTATTTATGTAGTAGTTAATATAAAATGTGTCTTTACACTTACCTTTATTTTCAAATACTTCTAACCACATTGCCCTCTACGTAGTCCAGGTGCTTTTGGTACTGCCATCAGGCGCTGCCACCTGGCTGTATAGTTCCAACATGAACTGTGGAGGCTTTTTGCCTGGCAAAGTGTTATCGTGGCATCTCCCCTATGGCATAAGACCTCTTGCAATTTTTGGATAGCCTCAGATACCACTGCAGTTACAGGGGCATTCTTTAAAGGTGACCTCCCTTCCTTTAGCGCCAAATGGAACAGCACCACAGAGCCAAAGTGAAGGATGATGATGAGCCAGAGTAGGGCTAAACCCATACTGGCACTTTGTGCTGTATTGGCACTACACACACTTTCACATTCAAAAATCTCTCTACACCTGGTATCTCTTTAAATTAATGTAGGACAAAACCTGCTACTATTGTGCTTATATCCTATGATGATGTCACACAATGTTGTGACAAACTAAAGTCCCCAAAATAGCTCAATCTACTAGTCCAATTAGGATCCACAAAATGTTCAGGTTTTGCAGTGATGAAATGTGTCAAGATCTGCAGTCTGTAAAGCTTCTGCAGTCTCTCCTGTGCACACACTTGTCAGATCCTCTGTATGTTAGAGATGTTTGGTATGTAAAGCCCCTGGTCCTGGACCCCCTTTATATAGGCCATGTAACCCCCACCCCCCCAACACCTCTGCTGAATTGCTAATCTTTTTATTCACTGAAGGGGGGAGTAACCCAATAAGTGTGAACAAGCCCAAAAGTGTTTCTATTGTAACATTGTCATATACAGGTTATGTTAATGTCCCCAGGGTGCTAAGTAACCAGAAGCATAATTATTTAACACATTCCTTTTTGGATAAACCTAATGTATAACATGTAGGAGCAGTAAGTCAGGAATACGTTTTTATAACTTTTTAAACAAATGTAGTAAATTATAATTATTTAAAAACTTGTGATTTTTAATAACACCTTATTTGTTTGGTTTGGAAGATATTGTTTTATTGGGTATATTTATAATAGTATCTCAACAGGTAAATAAGTATTTTACTTCATATTAGTGTTTGAAGTCTCTGCTGCACTAAATAAAGTTTATTATTATTATCTTATTATTACCTAGTGGGATGTAAATATAAAAAAATTGCTCTATGAAAACATATAATACCTTTACTGGGGGATGACTCTAAACACTCTAAAACACAGGGTTCTGTGCTTTTCCCCTATTGTTTATTATTATTAAATATTATTAAAAATAAAAATAATAATATTAATATTAAGGCACTGATGAACCACTAAAGTCATTAGATCACGTGTTATACTTTACAGCACAGCATAGAGATATAGGGCCCATATCCCTAAAATCAGGAATTCCAAAATCCATATTATTGTAAAATACAGACATTTATCATTATATTTTTTTTTAATTTAAAATGATACAAATTAGCATTTCTCCCCGCTAGTAATTCACAATCTTCCTCTGCCTGCCTTCTTTGGTTTGGTTTTGTGTTATAAAATGTAAATTCCCAGTCTATATTTATTTAAACAACTTTTACCTTTCTGATAACAGCATTGTAGTGTTCTTTCTGATGGGACTGTGTATACAAAAGTATTACAAATTATATAAAACTACTCTTAGGTTACATGTATAAGCTGTTTTATGGCGGTGTAAATATATTGCCTAAATGACATGACATTTACACTAGGGGGCCAATTTATTAAACATATGTCCAAACATGACAGACATTGGTGAACTACTTGTGCAATGCCGCCCCCTGCAGATTCGTGGCCAATGGCCGATAGCAGGGGGTGTCAATCAACCCGATCGTTTCTGATCGGGTTGATATTGCTGTCGCCTGCTCAGAGGCGGCGGACCAGTTGTGGAGCACGCGGTCCTTAATGGGGGATCAGGGGCCATATCGGCCCCTGATAATTTGGCCCCTTGGTCTCGTACTCTCTCCAAGCTGTTCCATATTAACAGAAGCAACTATAAAAATATAAAAAAATCCAAACTTTTCGGAAATCCCAAGCAGTTTGGATAAAATGTTTTTTATACCTGTACCACCGTATTTTGTTTTTTCTAATTGTCAACACATTTAAATGGACATTCTATTGTATAATGAAATGCTTTTATTAATAGTGCAAATGCTTGTTACAAACAGTTTACTTTACCCCACATAGTTAAAAACCAGCACAGCAGGCACGCTCTTGCCGTTTGCTGATTGGCAGCTACATATTAATGTAACTTCTGTTTGGCAAGGACATTATTGGAGAGTACACTTGGCGTTCTAGTTTTAAGTAATATGAAACCCAATATCATTCCCTTCATGAGTCAGATAGAGGGGCGCCGATTTATCAAATGTTCTAGTGAACTGCTTTGTGCAATGCCGTCCCTGCAGATTCACGGCCAATCGGCGGCTAGCAGGGAGTGTCAATCAACCCGAAAGTATACAATTGGGCGGATTGATGTCCGCAGCCTCAGAGGCCAGCGGGCGTGGTTAAGGAGCAGCGCTTTTTAACTGCTGTTTCCAGCGAGCCTGAAGGCTGACGCGAAACAGGGGCATCAAGGGCCATTCAGGCCTTGATAAATCGGCCCCAGAGTATGTACTTTTAACAAAATTTCCTAGTTTACCCCCTCCTATTATCAAATTTGCCTCATTCTCTTGGTGTCCCTTTGTTGAAAAGCATACCCAGGTAGGCTCATGAACTGGGAGCTAGCTGCTGATTGGTGGTTGCTCATATGTGGCCCTGTAATTGGCTTACCAATTGTTTAGCTAGCTAACAGTAGTCCATTTCTGCTACTTCAATAAAGGATATAATGAGAATTAAGCAAAATTGATAATAGAAGTGCATTGGAAAGTTGTTTAAAATTGTACGCTCTGTCTGAATCATGAAAGAAAAAAAAATTGGGTTTCATGTCCCTTTAGACTTTGCAAGAGTGAAACAAATAGTTTCCCACACGCAATTGTTTAATAATAAATAATCTAATGTATTTAACGGAATAGTCTAGTAAAAAATAAAACTTTCATGATTCAGATAGAGCATCCATTTTAAGCAATATTCTAATATACTCCCTATTATCAAATTTTCTTTGTTCTCTTGCTATCCTTATTTGGATGTAAGCATAGGAGCCGCCCATTTTTGGTTCAACAGCTGGGGTAGCGCTTGCCGATTGGTGGCTACATTTAGACACCAATCAAAAAGCATCAACTGAGGTGCGGAAATTAAATATGGGCCAGTTCTTATGCATACATTCTTGCTTTTTCAAATAAAGATGGCAAGAGAACGAAGAAAATTTGATAGTAGGAGTAAATTAGAAAGTTGCTTAAAATTACATGCTCTATCTGAATCATGGAAGTTTAATTTTTACTATATCAGTCTACTTATCTATAGATTGTCACTGAGTTGTATTTCCAAGTATATAACATGTATTGGTTATTGTTGAGAATCCACCTCCAAATATGCTGGTGTTATTCACACTACAAATCTGGCATTGCAACTTGTGACTTGTGAAAATTCACCTTGTGGTTTTATTTATACTAAAGAGAGAGAGGAAAAGTGTCAACAAAACTGAAAATGTCTGTTTTACAAAGTAAAGAATCAGTGCTGTGTAATAACTTTACTAATGATAATACATTTATTACCCAAATAGAACACAAAAGCTCATTACATGGTAAACAAACAGATTTGCATTTTAAGTGATAAATAAACAAGAGATAAAGCTACAACATGCACTCACATTATAACGTAACAACTACTATAGAAGGGTACAAATCTATATGTCAGAATCTGGTTGAAAATTTTCTCGTACTTTGATGCTGTAGTGTAATAATTGCTCATCAAGTAGCAAATATTTAAAGAGACACAAATGTATGTAAGTCTTTAGTGATCCTGTACAATATCACAGGTACATAGCCTATACTTTCTCCATCATTGCGCTCCGCTTCCATTGAGCCGAAAAAAAATGGAGCCCGTAAGCTAACCAGAAGTGGAAATGTATCTATGTGTTGGGAATTTAATTTGAAACAAATACATCCTATAAAAATGAGTCCTAGAGATTTTAGTTGAGATATGTTCATAATTTTTATGCAAATGTATGCTAATTACTATTACTAGTATTTTAACAGGGCAGCTGGAAATTACTGGTATAACACTGTACATCATGGTCAATTATAGTGTTGACCACTTATGCAACTAAAATACTGCCACAGGCCTGGCCAAAGTATTTACCATGTATTGGCTGTTTATATATTGTCTTATTAGCAGCAAGTTTAAAGTATTCTTTACTAGCCCTCAAAGTGAATGAAAATGCAATTGAAGACCCCAATCCAGTGAAGACAAAACAGTCCAGTATTTTTGACATCTTAGAATTCCATTGATGTTGTTGTTTTGTGTGTTCACATTTTTACTAATTTTATTTGACAAGAATATGATGTGTGTTATGGTTATTTAAATGAAATAATAATAAAGAAAAATAAAATATGAATTTTGTACATATACATTGGACCATAGCTATAGCTACACACAACATGATATATATATATATATTAATATATATATACAGTATATAAATAGTAGAGATGTGCACTCTCACCTTCAAAACCGTCTTGCCAGGGTGCTAGTGGATATTCACAACAGCAGTAAAGAAAACTTGCAACTCCACTTGATTTTTTTAAAACCTCAAGTTTACTGTGACCGTGTACGTTTCGGGGGATACATGTATCCCCTTCCTCAGACCTCAGAGGAAGGGGATACATTATCCCTGAAACGTTACACGGTCACAGTAAACTTGAGTTTTAAAAATCCAGTGAGTGCAAGTTTTCTTTTACTGCCGTTATATATATAGTAATATATATAATATATATATATATATAGACACCACACACATATACAGTAGTATTTCTCTTGTTTTATATTATGATGTTTTATATATCTATCCGATTCTGATGCCCTGTGTGAGATATGCTGTATAAATTAATATAACAGTTGGTGAGATAAATTATTTCACAAGAGGCAAAGCAGTTA